>NC_083579.1:1686383-1761383 GCF_027579695.1 Neoarius graeffei | reverse complement strand
CGGTGCCGTGTTTAAAGGCTCTTCAGCCCTGATACAGAGGGAAGGGAACAGAGTGCTGTTCATTCACTCAATTCCCCTCTTCCTGTCTCCTGGGAATCGAACCAGCAACCCTTTGGACCCAAAGCTGCTTCTCTAACCTTCAGGCCCCCCAACATGTAGCTACATACAGTATCTAACACGCTGAGTGTAATCTGATCTCTTGACTCTTTTAGAGAACACTTCCTTCGCTTCTTCTCCTGCAGAGTTTTATCCGATCATCACAATCTTCAGATCACAGCATCGAAAAACCGACCGGAACGAAACATGAGTCTCAGATTCTTGATCTTCGGGGCGCTTCATTTTCTCACACACTTACTAACCCCATTTCCAGAAAAGTTGTGATATTTTCCAAAATGCAATAAAAACACATTCAGTAATTCACATGAACCTTTATTTAACTGACAAAAGTGCAAAGAAAAGATTTTCAATCATTTTACTGACCAACTTTATTGTAATTAAAGGTTTATTTGCTCCTCATCCTCAGTAATGAGGCAGTGGATCTGGAGTCAGTCCTGGGATCACTGGGGGTGAGGCAGAGACACACCCTGAATATGACACATCACACCTGGAGCTCAGTCCACCTGCAGATACACACACGGAGAGATTGAATAATAAAGTGTGTGTTCCTCCCCACACTAAATATTTAACCTGTGGGTCACTGAGTGTTTCTGTGTGGAACAGGGCGTGGCACTGCACACACTCTACAATGTAAACGTACACAAACACACTTTCTTGGAATGTCACTGAGCTGCATTGTGATACTGAGACATCTTCCAAACACCTGTACACACACACACACACACACACACACACAGGAAGAGCACTCCACTGGTCCTGAACCATCAGCATTTAGTTCCAGTGTGGTTTTTAAATGCCTTTTATTTACATCACTGTCACTGTGTTAAAGGTCCGTTTGATCATATGATAAAGAAAATGGACCTTCCTCATGCCAACACGAGTGTAAGGAAACACACACACACACACACACACACACACACACACACAGAGCACATTGTCAAAACACGTTGCTTCAGGTTGTTAAAATATGAACAAAGCATACAGTACGTGCAACAATGCAAACACAACTGCATGAGATACTGCAACGTCCTGCATCACTGGATCATCCACCAGGATGGTGATTAGTTGTCTATAACAGCAGCTCTGACAGCAGCACAGGTTTATATCAATGTTATTGTTTCTATAGCAACAGCTCATTCACAGGGATGTGTAGTCCAGCAGACGCTCGGCTAATAAGCAACAGATTAACAAACATTAATGTAACGTAATGGTGACGTTTCTCCAGCATGAGGAGAAACGTGTGTGTGTGTGTGTGTGTGTATGTGTGTGTGTGTGTGTGTGTATCATTTCTGGAAGGAGTCTCCAGTGTCAGCGCTGTGTAACACTCAGAGGGCAAGCTGGAACTTCATCTGCATTTGTGATTATTTCCAAAGGAATAATATTCATTTCTGATCTGATAAAACTCTATTCTGTAATCATGAACGCTTCCTTTGTCATGTGACTCTTATACAAATTAGACTATGATGTCAATTTGCATCATTTTTGAGCATGTATTAGCGACTTCCCTCAAATAGAATTTGCGGTTAGAAAGTTGGTGAAACTGTAAAACCAACACCTAAAGACAGCTGTGCTAGATTTATAAGCTCAACTGATATTAATATGTTAATGAGATGCTAATGAGATCTTTTTCTTTCTATTTTGTTAATGATGGAGGAGAACCCCAACGCCTGAGTGCTCCACTGGAATAGCATTCTGACTAAAACTAAAACGCAAGCATGCATGAGAGCCGGTCGAATAATTCTCCTTACAATTCGTCCGTCTTAAATCTGGAATTTAATTAGCAATCAAATAATTGAGTAACAAAATAAAGCCTAAAGCTAACATGGCTGTGAGGAGCAAGTCTCGTGATTTGAGTTTAGATATTACTGCTGAGTGAAGTGTTTTTCATCTCATATGCTAACTGATGTCACGCAAAGGCCTGATTATATAAGTTTTATTTTTAGTTTTGCATTCAGAACCTTAAATCACTTCCTGTTTTAATTAAAATCCGCTCGTTAATTTCTGTCACCTTCATCCTCAGTGATGGGTGAAAATGCGTCTGTGAAACTTTAGCATAAACGCTAATAAGGAATTCTAATGTTTCGGCACCTTCAGCTGCTCAATGGATCGACATTTTTGTGTGAATGAAGTCACTGGGTTTTGTGGTTAAGCATCACAAAGGAACTCGAAGAATCTCGGGGCAGCATTTCTCCTGATTTGAGGAAAAGATTATCAGCATACGAACAGATAATAATCACTCAAACTGTGTCAGTTTCACAAAACACACACACACACACACCAGATAAACTGAGTGCAAAATTTACACAATGACTTTAAACTGATTTTTTTTAAATTACTTAAGTTTCTACAAGGGGCGGCACGGTGGTGTAGTGGTTAGCGCTGTCGCCTCACAGCAAGAAGGTTCTGGGTTCGAGCCCCGTGGCTGGCAAGGGCCTTTCTGTGTGGAGTTTGCATGTTCTCCCCGTGTCCGCGTGGGTTTCCTCCGGGTGCTCCGGTTTCCCCCACAGTCCAAAGACATGCAGGTTAGGTTAACTGGTGACTCTAAATTGAGCGTAGGTGTGAATGTGAGTGTGAATGGTTGTCTGTGTCTATGTGTCAGCCCTGTGATGACCTGGCGACTTGTCCAGGGTGAACCCCGCCTTTCACCCGTAGTCAGCTGGGATAGGCTCCAGCTTGCCTGCAACCCTGTAGAAGGATAAAGCGGCTACAGATAATGAGATGAGATGAGATGAGATGAGAAGTTTCTACAAAATCGTGATAAAATGCACAAAGAAACATGTGACAATAATATACGACCGAGCAACGATAACGCTACCTGCTCGCATAAATTCATGCTAACTGAGACAGCTAGCAATAATTAACTGATGGTCATGTCTGTGTTTTTTGTGCTAGAAATGCTAAAATAACTACAAAGATGTGACAGCCAGCATAACTTTATACTAAACAAGGTTGTTAGCCTTCATACTTTGTTGGCTGTGGCAAAGCTTTTTGGAGACAAAAACATTCTTTGTTTGCCATATCAACCTTTTCAGGAATGAAAAAAACTATATAAAGGTGCTAGTTAACATGAATGTATGCTAACTGTGAGTGCTCAGCTTCATTCTTTGTTAGAATTGTCAGTGTTTTTGTCGATAAAATGTTAAATAAAAATGTAGAAATGATAGCGTGACTTTACGCTAACCAAAATGACTAGCCTGCATAAAATTGATGTTAATATTTTGGTGCTCGTTGGTATTCATTCCTTTTAAGCCATGTTGTTATTTTGTTGGTAAAACAAGAAACCAAGGGACAATATAACCAAAAATAAAGACAAAGAAGGTCCTTCAGTGACACGGCCCCCAAACTCTGGAGTTCTCTTCCTCAATCTCTCCGTTTCTGCTCTTCTTTTTTCTCTACGTTCAAATCTCAATCGGAGACTTTTCCATGATTATTTCTCTTCCTCTCTTACTGCATAGTCATTTTTTCTCTCCATCCCTTCTGGAAAGCGACCTTGGGCTTGTGAAAGCTAATACAGAAATTTAACTGATTATTACAACAAATTTAGAAAAATGTAAACGTTGGGTATGTTTATGTGGTCGTAACGGCTTTAAAGTTGAAAATGTGAAAAGATGGACAGACTGTACCTGTCTATCTGTTCAAAACATTTTATTAGGGTCAGGGACCGAGAGCAGAGCAGCCTGATCCAATCCCTGAACCTGCACACCTGATCCGGGTCGTGATAACATTAGCATATGACATGGAGAGAATGATGTGTGACTATAGACCAGGGGCCTCATGTACAAAGCTTGCGTGCGCACAAAAAAAGCTACGTACGTCACTTTCTGCGCAAACATTCGTATGTACAAAGATTAACTTGGCGTGGAAAAGTGCGGTACTCTACGCAAACCTCATGGCTGGCGTACGCACATTTCTGGTGCATCTTGGTACTTGGCGACATTTAGAGGCAGAGCAACGCAACTACATTTAGGCCTACTCGGTCAAGAGTCATGACATGGCGATAAGAGGCATCCAAAAATGCATCGGAACATCAGGATGCGTGAATTGAAATGTATGTCAGTCATACGACATTGTCGAGACACATAATGCGAGACTGTTGGGTAAATGCCAACAGATCCATCAACCATCCCTTCCATATTGTAATTACGGGAAATGAGAAACCCCAGCAATATCATTTCAATATTATTCCCATTGACTATTGGTTAATTAATTAAATTAAAGAATGCACATGCAGGACCATGTATTGCAGCTAGCTTAATAGATCTTCCTCGCGCATTTGCCGCGAGGTGTCAGACTGAAATATTATTAGTTGATGTTGCGTGGGGTAGCCTTATCACATACCTAACGCATACACATACCTAACATACCTTTTACCTAACGCGGGCCTTACTGCAGGTCTATTTATACTAATTAACATATTCAGTGTGGAATAATTGAGGGAGGAGACGGGGCGGGGAACGGGGCTCGTGCATGTGCACCGAATTCCACGTTGATTGGGATGTACAACAGGAGAGTGCGTGGAAACCTTCGTACGCACTGATTGATACATCCGGATTTTTTTGGTCGTACGCAAATTTCCCGATTTTGACGTGCGCACATATTTAGTGGGAAATCCAGGCAGGTCTTTGTACATGAGGCCCCTGATCATAAACCAGACTCTTTATTATCTGTATTATATTGATCCCTACAACCCGTTAGCCATGAGGCCAAGGTTCACTCAGATTCCCCATAGGTCGGGATCGATCAATTCATATGTTTCTAATCATAAATACTGGGAGATTAGACCTAGATATACTACCATAGGCCTCTGTTACATACAACTACACACGTAACAGATCTACTGTAGGCTGATAAATCCGATTCTAAGGCCTTTATTCATTTCTCTGTCAAAGTCTTAAATGCTGAGATTATTCTGAGCCAAACTGTACTATAGATACCTGTTTCAAATAAAGTGTCCTGTTTTATTGTTTGAAAACTCAGCAAATTTTAGCCTGGGTCTATCAATGCCATGCTATCCATCCATCCATTATCTGTAGCCGCTTTATCCTGTTCTACAGGGTCGCAGGCGAGCTGGATCCTATCCCAGCTGACTACGGGCGAAAGGCGGGGTTCACCCTGGACAAGTCGCCAGGTCATCACAGGGCTGACACATAGACACAGACAACCATTCACACTCACATTCACACCTACGCTCAATTTAGAGTCACCAGTTAACCTAACCTGCATGTCTTTGGACTGTGGGGGAAACCGGAGCACCCGGAGGAAACCCACGCGGACACGGGGAGAACATGCAAACTCCACACAGAAAGGCCCTCGCCGGCCACGGGGCTCGAACCCGGACCTTCTTGCTGTGAGGCGACAGTGATCACTACACCACCGTGCCACCCCATGCCATGTAATCATTATATAAATTTTAGAATATTTGGCATCTCTGCCTTTATATGTTATATATATAATTTTAGGTTTTGGGTTTTTTTAATGTTATATTTATATTTATTAATTGCAAAAAATTATAATAATGATAAAATATATTTATATTTTAAAATATATATTGTTTTATTTATTATAACTATAAAATTATTTATATTTAAAATGTTATACTGTTTATATTATAAATACATAGTTTATTATAATAAATATAAACTCATAAAAATATAAATAATTTAGAATTATTTATATTTTTTATAATCTTATTTTAGTTTATATTTATTATAATGAATTATAAATTATATATATATTTTTAAATTCTAATAGTGATGACAGTATAGAATGTGGAGCAGACGGTCACTGCTGTGTCAGCTCTGCTTTGTTTGTTTGTTGGCAAAACTACATTCAAGCCCTCATTTTAAATTACACACTGACTTTTGCAAAACATTATTGTGAGGCAGTTTAGTGTCAGGGAAATCTTGTTCTATCAATTTTATTTGATAAAATGGACCAGAAGTTGCAGGTAAATACACGAGCTTCTCGTTTTACTTGTATGCGATGCAGCATCTAAAAGAATGACGTTAGTAGAACTCGGCTATTTGCCATTACTAGGATTCTTTGTTAGTATGACAGGAATCTGGTTTCCTAACACAACGTGATTAGCATTTCTGTGAGCTGAAGTAGTATTTTTTAGCTGCAGGTCTTCATTCCTGACCTGCGAGCAGAATGAAACTCAGAGATATGAGCTGTTCATCCATCAGGAACGCAGCTGTAGCAGCTGTTATGTACATGCATGAGTGTGTGTGTGTGTGTGTAGATGTGCAGTGTCGAGGTGAGCAACAAACCACTGTGCAAGAAGACATCCTGAGAGGACCTGCCACACCCAGATAGGCCACACCCACCACATCTGACCTTACTAACATTACAGTAGAATGTGACAGACTCAGGAAAATGTAGATATTTTATTGAATTACTAAACCATAAAAAAAGTCACAAACATACACAGTATGTTTAACATGTTTAAAAGACAGTGTGGAGCAAAGTCCAGTCGCTTCAACGCCGCGCTAACGGGGGGAGGTGCTCGCTCTACCACCCTACAGCTGTATTACACCAGTGTCCACTCGTCCTGCTCTCATCACTGCATGTTGTCCTTCATTGGAGACATGGGCTCTCCTTTCTTACAGGGGTTTAACTTCGGGTTCTCCCTGAAACACACACACACACACACACACACACACACACACACACACACACACAGGGAATTAAGAAAAATTAAGGAAGGAAATAAACATGATCCAGCTGTATTAACAATTAGAGCTAATTAATAATGTTATATAATTGACATCATTAAATTAGACACACGTTAGTGCTGGTTCACAAATATCGATTAGTGATGGACCTGAACATGCAAATTCATCTAATAACATGATTTTACATTGGATTACTTTAACATTCAGTCATTTACACACACACACACACACACACACACACACACACTTACTTCATGCACTACACTGTCAACTCAAGATCACAAACTTGTAAGAGCTGGTGTTTCAGTAAATAATAATAATAATAATAATAATAATAATAATAATAATAATAATAATAAAGTGTAGTTTCTATTTTACAAGCTTTCTTGGTCAGTTTCTCATTACTTTATATAATTGTGTACGTTCAGATGTGTAACGTGACTCCGCCCCTTCACTGACGGATTGTTATTCTGAGCAGAGACGAACGAGACGTTTGAGCTCCACTGCCCCTCCTCTCTCTGATCAGTATGTTTCTAAGAGTCTTGCTGTACAAACGTCAGCGTGCTCTGAGCGGCGGAGTTTCTCCGACCCGCAGCACTGGAACTCGTTTTGGGAAAAAGGAGCTGCGGAGTCCAGAGGGTTACAGGAGGAGATGGTGAGATGGAGCAGAAGGGTTGAGAGTGAGTTTGAGTAACAGAGGAGAGTGGTGTGTGCCGTGTGAGTGGATGAACAGCGCCGACTCCTACACACTTGTTAAAGCTGAAGTTTCTCCACAGGCCGCTGATGGTGGCCTGCAGTCCCGGACTGTTCTCGTTAGTCACGCCCACTCTCTTCCCCTGAGCCTTCTTCCTCAATCCACTCGCCCTGGCCGGGGCAGAGGGGCGGATCTTACTGCCCTTCTCCTGCTCAGCGGGATGGATTCGGGACAAACCGGACACCTGGGGGGAGAAACAGGAAGTAGGAGATGAACACAACCCATGGCTGATAGAGAGGTGTGAGGATGTAGTAGGTGGTTATAAACCGATCTGGTTTCACGGTGCTTACCTTCATCCTCGGGGGTGTAGATCTGACCTCCTCCATCACAGACACCTCACTGGGACACAATGCACTTCCCGAATCCCTCCACGGATCCTTCTCCTAAACACACCATGGACAAAACGTCATGAGTTTATTCTAACCCCCTTCTGTCCCGTTCCTGTGTACTACAGTAAAAACTCATCTGTTATTAATAAACTCTTAATAAAACCTGTTTATCTCCGCAGTTATTTACAGTCTGGCCTTCCTTTCCCTAAATCTAATAAACTTCACATCGTTAATATCGTTATCTGGAGATTCTTGGAATATTATTTTATAATTCACAAACATATCCGCATTCACTGACTAAATAAAGTAGTGCCATATGTTCATTATAAAAATGTTCAATTCTTTACAGAAATTAAACCAATTTTTTTCTCCTGTCCGTCTTTGCAGAAAAAAATAGCTTTTTCCCCCAATTTTTTCCATTTTTAATTTTGTAGTCATTCTGATTAAAACAAATGTGTTTCTTTAAAACATTAAAAATAAAAGTAATTTCTGTAAACAAATAGATAAATAAATAAAGGAATAAAAAAACGCATTCCCCATTTTAAAGTAAGTTTTTGAAGAACAGTTCAAATCTGTTAAAATTAGATTATAACTTAGTAATTTAAGTAATAATTTCTCTTTGTATTTTAAATAAAGCTGTAGAAAAGGTTTACTCTGCAACACTTAGAATTTAGTTTAATTTATTAATATAGGAAACATTAATATACAAAATTATATTAATACATTAAAACAAGGGCGGCACGGTGGTGTAGTGGTTAGCGCTGTCGCCTCACAGCAAGAAGGTCGGGGTTCGAGCCCCGTGGCCGGCGAGGGCCTTTCTGTGTGGAGTTTGCATGTTCTCCCCGTGTCCGCGTGGGTTTCCTCCGGGTGCTCCGGTTTCCCCCACAGTCCAAAGACATGCAGGTTAGGTTAACTGGTGACTCTAAATTGAGCGTAGGTGTGAATGTGAGTGTGAATGGTTGTCTGTGTCTATGTGTCAGCCCTGTGATGACCTGGCGACTTGTCCAGGGTGAACCCCGCCTTTCGCCCGTAGTCAGCTGGGATAGGATCCAGCTCGCCTGCGACCCTGTAGAACAGGATAAAGCGGCTACAGATAATGAGATGAGATGAGACATTAAAACAATATACATACATTATTAAAACTCTTCTCTCTCTCTGTGTTTATCTGTGTGTTATTAATAAATAACAGTCGGAGAGATTTATCACAGCAATCTGATTCCTCACCGTCTCAGGTGAAGCCGTCGCGCTCGGAGTGCTGGTGGTGGAGTCCTCCATGGCGGAGAGGCCGCTGCTGGGCTGAGAGAAATATGCACTGTCCTGAGACGGAGGAGAACCAGGAGGCGTTTCAATACCAACAGCGCCCTCTGTAGGACAGCAGGGTGCAGAGTGCTGAGGAGATGGAGTTTGTCCCCAGCTGAGATTCTCCTTCCTCCTCTGGAACTGCTGCAGGACCGAGAGACCCGCGGGCACGCTAGGAGTTCTGGGTCGGTCTGAGGTCGAGGCTGCGGGTCTGGAGGGTCCTGTGGAGCTGCCAGACCAGCTGAAAGCGCTCAGGCTGGCGCGCGGCGTCGGTGGCGTGTCTGTCTCAGTGCTGAGTGTTTCTCTCACCGGCGAGGGGGCGTCGTCCGATTTCTCAGAGTCGTCAGATTCTTCCTTTGATCCATTCGCTTCAGCTACACCGAGATCAGAGCTCGCAAAAAACCTGCAGGAGAAACCCAACGAGAGCAAACACAGGACTGAAGCTGTACCTTCTGGGAAACTAACTGTTACACCACCACCATCATCTTCATCATCTTCACCACCATCATCACCACCACCATCACCGCCACCATCACCGCCACCATCATCACCGCCATCATCATCTTCACCATCACCACCACCACCATCATCATCGCCATCACCACCACCATCTTCATCATCACCACCATCATCTTCACCACCACCACCATCATCTTCATCATCACCACCACCACCATCATCATCATCACCACCATCATCACCATCATCTTCATCATCACCACCACCACCATCACCATCATCTTCATCATCACCACCATCTTCACCACCACCATCATCATCATCGCCATCACCACCAACATCTTCATCATCACCACCATCATCTTCACCACCACCACCATCTTCATCACCACCACCACCATCATCATCATCACCACCACCACCACCACCATCATCACCACCACCACCACCATCATGATCATCATGTCTCCCAGAACTGCCTTTATACACAGCTGATGAAAGAATTTTAAAGAAAAAGGATTTTTGTGAAGATTTGTATAATTGTAAAAAAAATCCGCAACATCCATATTTACATATTTTATATTGAGGAAAAAAAAATATTAAAGATTGTCTTCCTCAAACAAAAGCCACAGCCTGGAAAAACATAACATGAAAAATTAATTTCTGATCAAATGTCAATTAATAGTAATACAATTTTACCGCTCAGTGTAATATCTACAGTATTTTTTTTTTATTTAATGAATGCTTTAAAAGAACAGTTCAATAATAAAATCTATTTCTGTCTAAAGTTTAGGGTTTTTTTTGTCCATTTCATAAAACACTGCATTAAGTCTCATTGTAATGAAATAAAATTAAAATTATATTAATCTCCAAAATCACTTGCAGCAGTTCCAGAGTGAAGTGTAGAACGTCCTCACCTGCTGCGTGTTCCCTGCTCTCCATCGCCCTCCTCTGACCGGCTCCTCCACTGCAGCAGCGTGGCGAATCGGTTCCGGGGTCGAGGATGCTCTCTTTGGGAATGTTTCGTCTCCTTGGGAACGCTGTGCTCCGTTTCCATGGTTACTGCGCGCTGTTTCTTGGTGCTGGATGAGTACTGCTCCAGAACGTCCTCGTCTGAAACGGCAGAGTCTGACAGCAGACACGAAGGGTTTTAATATTCTCAGGTTATTTATCATGACCCGTCTGTGCGTGTGTGTGTGTGTGTGTGTGTGTGTACCTTGTCGTGGTCTCTTGACCTGTGGTTCTCTGCTGGGCAGTCTGAGGCCTCGCAGGGACACGACGGTCTCCCTGCCTCGGGGTTGAGAAGGTCTCAGAGGGGACGATGGAGACCGGGGCTGGACGCTGCCCGCTACATAACCTCTGCTCCAGATACTGACCCGAGGTGAGGCAGTGACCGGGGCAGAGTCGCTCCAGCCTCGACTGCGAGGGGCTTTAACAGGCTGAGGGGGTTTAAACAGATTAAATTCAAACTAGCAAGGAACAACTGGTTTAAATCCATTATAGTCAGAGAACGTGAGAGGAGTTAGATGTTTCCTCATGAGAATACTCCACTCTGATTGGTTGTTTTTTCTGTTTTTTTTTAAAATAATTTATCCACCTGAAGCAATTCTGAAGTTACAGTATTAAAAAAAAAAAGTCAGTGAACTGAAATGTGATCAATTTTACTTGTGTTAGAGGAGCATCAGGATTAAAATCATCGATCCTCTCCATGGTGTGAATGTCCAGGTTCCCCAGAGCCATCTGCAGCCCCTGATCATCACCGATGTTCCTACACACGTGCTCATTAAGGAACGTTTCCAGTGAGACCAGTCTTGGAGTGATAACACCAAGCACGCTTAAAACACATAAAGGTGACGTGGGTACGCATGGAGAACAGGAACTAGCTTATTTCAGATGTTCCACAACATTAAATGTGAATATAAATGAATAAAAATTTAATAAATATTTAAAAATCATGGAGGAATAAAAGACCTGGGGATGTGCAGTTACAGGAAAATAATCAGTCAGAGTAACTCTGCTTCATCAGACAGGACTATGTGATTAACACGCACACGTGTGTGTGTGTGTGTGTGTGTGTGTGTGTGTGTGTGTGTGTGTAAAAGGATACACTCCGGCGTAGCTGAGCGTGCTGAGGTCGAGGTTTTCAGGGTAAGGGTTAAGAGGCACGACTTTCCTGCTGATGGGGTCGAAGACGAGCTGATAGAGGAACGTGTTGTTGGCCTTCACAAAGCCTTTAATGTACTCATCAGGTACAGTGATGTTCATCTTCAGGTACTGACCAATCTTCCTGATCACCTGGACAACACAACACAGGTGTATAAACAGAGAGTACACCAGTAATATATCACTATACTGACGTATCGTGATACTGATATATCGGGATAGTGATGTATGGTGATACTGAGGTATGGTGATGTATGATACCGTGAGGATATCGGGATTGTTGGCCATGCGGAGCAGCTTGCATGCTTTCCCCAGGCCGATACCGTAGATCGACGGAAGGTAATCGCACCCTGATAGAATGCACATGTAGCGAAACTTCTCCTCAGTGAAGACGTCGCCCAGTGAGCGGCAGCGGCCCAGGTGACACTGTGATATCTCCAGACCGTTCCCCGCCTTATCCATCTTCAATATCACCTGCAGGTTCAACCGTAATAAATAAACTTTAATCAAGAACAACACACACACAGGCCACGCCTCCTTCACTGAGACTCACACACGCACACAGATGCCACGCCTCCCTCACTGAGACTCACACACACACAGAGGCCACGCCTCCTTCACTGAGACTGACATGCGTGCACACACACACACAGGCACTACATCTTCACCAGGAATCTCACTCACACACAGGCTGAATGAAGAAGTGTGTGTGTGTCAGTCTCCGTGAAGGAGGCGTGGCCTCTGTGTGTGTGTGTCAGTCTCCATGAAGGAGGCATGGCCTCTGTGTGTGTGTGTCAGTCTCCGTGAAGGAGGCGTGGCCTCTGTGTGTGTAACAATCTCAGACATTAAATAAATTCATTTATTTTATGACAGATCAGAGCAGCAGTGTAACCTCAGTCACTCAGTGTGTTAAAGTGTGTTACGGTGTGCTTTCTAAACACGCTTTACCGTTTTACAGCCGAATGCCAGCAGGTCCGAGTCCTCAGTGATGACGGCCTGAGCAATTCCAGTTTTATTCAGAAAAGCCAACTGAGCATCAGCTTCATACGGAGCCACCAAACAGTCCACACCACGCGCCCTCGCTGCCTACACACACACACACACACACAACCATTAATCATACCATCACACACAGACACACCCTGAGAGAGAGGGGGATGGACAGGGGAGCAGATATAGAAATGCAGAGACAGACAGATGGACAAATTTAAAGACAGAGAGACAAACAGAGGGTGAAGCAGACAGACAGACAGAGAGATAATCAATAATCAATATCAGTCATCTGATTACTATCATTTGTGTAAATAAACTAGACTTGTGTGCGTGTGTTTATTATGAAGTGTGTGTGATAAAACTCGTACCTTGATGACTTGGTGTGCCATGGAGTGTGTGACGTTAACGCAGCGTGTGAAACATTCTCGAGCCTCGGCCACTTTGCCCTCTCGCAGCAGCTGCTTGCCTTTCTGCAGGTTGGCCTGACGACGCCTGACATCACACACACACAGTTTCACTCCAGGTAAAGAGAGGTGTTTATGTGATTTCTATCTCAGCGTGCCTGTCTCACACACTCACTCTCGTCGAGCTTTCTCCACTTCCTGTTTTGATGGAAGGTTCCGTCCGTCAAACACCAGCAAAGGTTTAACACCGTAGGACAGGAGCATGTCCACCAACTTCATACAGAACGACACATACCTGTATACACACACACACACACACACGAGACAGGTGTGTTTACACTGATGCCCCAAGCTCTCTGATTGGTGGATACAATACAGCAAGTGACCCAGTTAAAACCAAACTCTCTCACACTTTACTGCTTTCTCCTTCAAGCTGACTGGTAAGGGGCAGGGCTTATGAGTCTGCTTGACCAATCAAAACACACAGAACATTTTTCTTCTACTAAACATTGACTTTAATGACTAAAAAACAATCCTCATTAGATATATTGTGCAAGACATTCTGATGACCTGAACAGTAAACAACAACCATAGCAGCACAAATAACACACGAGGATGATTAAAAAACTTCACCGAGTCAATGATGGTTAATTACACAAATACACAGTGATAGAGTTCTCCTCTCGTCTGTGACAAAGGTTCTCCTTACTGGTCAGTGGGTTCTCCTTTAGCCAGTCTCTCGGCGCAGGAGAACGCTCCTTTGTGCAGCCAACAGTAGGTGTCTACAGCCACAGTGTCCCCGCGGTATTTCTGCACATGAACCGGCTCTGAAGCCTCCTTTAGAAACTGCAGCAGTCCCTGAATCCCCATCACTGCACCCCTCAACACCTCACTGCAGACCTTAACCCCTCACTGCACCACTCAACCCCTCACTGCACCCCTCAACCCCTCACTGCACCCCTCAACACCTCACTGCAGACCTCAACACCTCACTGCAGACCTTAACCCCTCACTGCACCACTCAACCCCTCACTGCACCCCTCAACCCCTCACTGCAGACCTTAACCCCTCACTGCAGACCTCAACACCTCACTGCAGACCTTAACCCCTCACTGTACCACTCAACCCCTCACTGCAGACCTTAACCCCTCACTGCACCCCTCAACCCCTCACTGCACCCCTCAACACCTCACTGCACCCCTCAACACCTCACTGCACCCCTCAACCCCTCACTGCACCCCTCAACCCCTCACTGCACCCCTCAACACCTCACTGCACCCCTCAACACCTCACTGCACCCCTCAACACCTCACTGCACCCCTCAACCCCTCACTGCAGACCTTAACACCTCACTGCAGACCTTAACACCTCACTGCAGACCTTAACACCTCACTGCAGACCTTAACACCTCACTGCACCCCTCAACCCCTCACTGCACCCCTCAACACCTGACTACAGACTTATATTAAATATAAACAGTGTGCGCGCGCGCAGCTGATCTCAATCAGGAACCCCGAATGGCCGTTACTGTACTTTCACAACGATGAGTTTCCTTTAGAAATCACACACAAGCTCATAAAACATTAATCTCCTCACTTCGTCTCGTCATTTCAACAATTTACGCCATAAAATATAACAAAATGTGATCGCGAAACACACAAAAAAAAAGCCCGGCAGAGAGAAACCACCGCCTCTGACTGAACTAAACTCGAGTTTAGCGGTAAAAAGTGACATCACGGAGGAAGTGGATTCCCATTGGTCCAGCTGTTCCGCTCAGCCAATCACACAGCAGCAGGAACCGGAAACTATACATATGAGTTTATTTATTCCCTGCTTTATTAATTTTTTTATGCCACCGCAAAAATGGAAAATACTTTTTAATAATGTGTAGCACATTTACACGAAACAAATATAAAATTTCTACAAGAACAGAAAACTAAATACAGGATGATGTAAAACGAATACAAAGTAATACAAGCTTTAAATACAAATATATTTACGCTTTCTTTGCTTTATTCTTTTTAAATTATGGCATTTCACAATCAGTACAGCATATATACAGATATAACATTCTATTTCTATTTGTTTTAGTAATCATTTATATGTACAAATACAGATGAAACAGATTACGGATAAAAGACAGTTTATAATGAATCATAGAATCGTAGAATGTCTTTTTTCTTTAAAGTACACTTTAAAGTGTAGCCTGTCCAAAAAAAATTAAATTTTAAACCAAAATAATCTTGAAAAAATACACTAAAAAACGAGCCGTTTCTGTTAACCTTAAACATTTTTAAATATAAAAATGCTGTCTTTTAGTTCAGTGAGTGATATAAATGTAAATAAAATGAAATGTCTCGAATGTGATTGATATATAATATAAGATACGATAATATAATACAATTTGTAATATTGCAAAGTTGATTAAAATTGCTTTGAAAAAAATTAAAGATATGTTTAAAATAATTCAAAGAAATGTGTGGAATAAAATAAATATTTGATGTAAAGATATTGTTTTTTGCTAGCGGAAACGAAGGCAACCCGGATATGACGTGAATGCACGCGCAGCTGTTTCCGCTGCACTTCCGGTTTCTTACTTCCGCCTTCCTGTTGTGTCTGGGAGTTGACGCTGTGGAGTTGCTCCGTGTCGAACAGCGTCATAACGTGGCAATGATCTGAATTATTGTGGAATTATTTCGGAATTGTTTCCCCACAGAGCTCCGCTTTTTCTCGCACGCTAATCTGAGGCAGATAGAAAGTTCTCGAAGACGGAATCATGCAGTTTTCTCCCAGCAGCGGAGATTTTACCTTCGTCTCCTCCTCTGGGGCTGAAGGTAAACTCCATTCTTCTCCTCCTCCAGCCAGAGAGCAGACTGGAACCTCCTCACACCTGAGACAGGGATTAAACACCCCATTACACACCTCATCATCATACAAGGAATAAACACAGCCACGTCTGTGACGTCACATCGGTTATTTACATACAGTTGATTAATTTTCTATAACAGCACCGCTTTATATTAATCTCCTACTTCTAATACATTATTCGACTGTTATTTAACAAACAAACAAAAACCCCTCGCCTCTAGTTGTTGGCGGGGTATACTGTGGTGTAGTGTAGTGTTCTCCAGGGGAAGGAGATGTGTACCCACTTTAAGGTTGATTTACAGAAGGAGTCTCCAGTGTCAGAGGTAGAGCTGGACCTTGGGATTCTCCAACAACTTAATGACCGAGGAGTTTACACTTCTTTGTGGCTCCTTGTTTTAAAAGCCAGGCTGGTGAGGGAACTGTTTCCAGCTGCTACAAGTGATGAGAGGAGTTGGTTTGTTTCACAGAACATTAACTGTAACTACAAATGGATAAAAAGGTAGAACAAATTGTTGTGGAACGGATAAGCAGAAGAACACGCACAATAAAACAGTGAAGCTTATTATAACAGCAAAGGCGAATAATTCTGGAACGAGGTGTTCAGAGAGCTCAGATGGGTGTGATGGTTGGGGCCCAAGCACTGGTGACTTTAAATAGCAACACAAAAACAAAATGTTCAGAAGAGTGATGGGTAAAAGAACAAACACTGGCAGTTCAGGAATTTTTTATAATCTCCCCCCCATGTAGAACTGAGTGGGACGATCGATGCCCCAGACATTAAGCTGAACATGGGCGGTGATCAGAGCCGAGACGCCTACGCCGCTAACTTCCTGCGGCAGCGAGGCTACGGGTGGCTGCTGGAGGTGGAGGAGGACGAGGCTGAGGAAACCAAACCCTTACTGTGAGTCTCATTCACACCAACCTGTGTGATGATCATCTACATCCCAGTATGAGTGACAGGACCACACCCGTACTCTCATTCATGATGTCACTGTGATGGATTTCTGCCATATTAGTTTTATATAAAAAGATAATTTCTGTTTAGTGAACACATGGAGTACCACAGCAAACGGGTCACTGACTACTGGGGACACCATAGCAACCACATAGCAACACCAGGGACTTTTATAAGCTGCACAGTAACTCTGTTTTATTCAGGAAATAAACTTCTTCAGGGCTCCAGACTGCGACTGATTTTGGAGATGAAATTAATAATAATAATTAAGTGTGACCAAGATGGTGGATGCTAAAGGCTACATGTAGCATGGGAAGTTGTCCAGCGAGTCTGGAGAACTGTTCTTCCTGTGGTTAATGTTCTAGTTAATGATAAGTCTGTCCCCTCTGCCACGCCCCCTCTGTCTCTTCACAGGGAGGAGCTGGACATCGACCTGAAGGACATCTACTATAAGATCCGGTGTGTGTTGATGCCGATGCCGTCTCTGGGCTTTAACCGGCAGGTGGTCAGAGATAACCCGGATTTCTGGGGACCGCTGGCCGTCGTGCTGCTTTTCTCCATGATCTCCATCTACGGACAGTTCCGCGTGAGTTCCACATGAGCGGTATCTGTTTCTTCACACCGTCCTGACCTTTCTCCAGGGTCTGCACTGTGAACTCGTTCCAGAGTGAACAGAGTCACCAGTGTGGAGGCTGAGCACGAAGGAAACACAGACACCACTTTTTATTTCGTAGACAGTATAACGAGTAGGCGGAGCCTCTCCATCAGGTCTGAATAGAGAGCAGTGAAGCCGGACTGAGGTGACTTCCTGTTGTGCTGCTCGCTGATGGTTTGATTGTGTACTGTGCAGCCCGTGACTCAGTTTGGTGATGTAAGAAATCGTCTGGAGACACGGGGCTCATCTGGTAGCTCCGCCCCAAAGATTTGTCTCACTTTCTGATGTATTTTTTCTGAGCGAAGTTGAAGTACAATCCAACAGAACGTCACTGATGATACAGTCTGTTCCCCGAGAGCGTCTTACCCAGACATACGGTCACTGCGTTCGGTTCTCCACAGCACTTTAGCACCATTGGAGTAAAGGGTTTATTACTCAGCCTTGAAGTGAGTTCTGAGATTGTGGGTCTGATCACACAGTCAGTGCGTTTACATGCACATCCAAATCGAGCTGCTGTCGGTAATCGAGCTAAGGGTCCCAGCAGGGGTGCCAGAGAAATCCAATCCTACATGCACACAAGGAAATCGAGCTATTGTGTGAGGTACATTGTGCACCCGAGCCACAGGTGGCGCTACATGCCCCATCGTGTTGGTACACTTCCGGTTGTCGTCATGAAGAAGAGCTATTCAAGAGTATAAACAAAGTTATCAGCAGTGTTGCCAGATACTGCTGACGTTTTCCAGCCCAAAACATGTTCAAATCCGCCAAAATGCACTTAAAACCGCCCAATCTGGCAACACTGGGTTCCGTGTTCACAAGTTCCGTGCTCAAGCTGTTCGGCTTGCTCTAACAGACTGTATGGCTACAAACTGTCCTGCGCAGACCACTGTTTTGTAAGACAACTTATTTTGCACAATTGTATATTTTTCTAAAGTCCATTTTTTTGCTTACAATTTAACTTGTCTTAATAAACACACAAAGTTCAATTGTTTTGTTTTTATTGACATTCTTGTTTTGTTTTTATTGACATTCTTCAGATGTTGGACATTATTTATTTATATATATATATATATATATATATATATATATATATATATATATATATATATATACATACACACACACAAATACAGTGACTTGTTTATGTACACAATTCACAGCTGTACAGATGTATTTGGTGATACAGTAAGTGAGCTAAATTTTAACAGTGCAAACAATGCCACAAAAAGAAGATTCATGCCGTTGTCATGATTCGTTGTCATGCCGACCGAGGCTGTTGTGTTTCCCGCTTGTGGTCTCGTCACTCCCGGAAGGGGCAGTGCTGAAGTAAGTAGCTCGACTCCGTAGCTCGATAGGGTTTATATGCACTAAGTAGCTCGGCAAAAATCGCATAATCTAGGTCGTGTAGCTCGATTATGAGAAATCCAGTTGGGTTCGATTTCAGCTGAGCTAAGGTGTTTCCATGGCATTTAGAACTTCGATTTCAGTCGAGCTACGGCAGAAATTCGATTTTCTCTATGTGCATGTAAACGCACTGATAGTTGTTTCTCTCCAACCCTTGTGACCAATCAAAGTGCAGAACTGAGCAGCAGTGTGGTGGGAACACTGTTAATGTGCCGTGTTTTTCTTTTTCAGGTCGTGTCTTGGATAATCACCATTTGGATCTTTGGATCGTTGACTATCTTCCTGCTAGCCAGAGTGCTCGGGGGAGAGGTAATATAACTCTGAGACAGTGTGTGTGTGCGTGCGCTGTAGCTCGTGTCCTGATTTCAGTATTAATTGCTGGAAGTGAAGGGATTGTCATGTGGCTGCAGGTTTCATACGGTCAGGTGCTGGGTGTGATCGGATACTCGCTGCTCCCGCTCATCGTCATCGCTCCCTTACTGCTGTTTACCGGAGCGTTCGAAATCGTCTCCACACTCGTAAAGGTGATTTTTTTTTTTTAGCTGTTTGTTTTTTATTTATTTATTTTTGTGATCCTGTTGCTGTTCTTAACAATTGGGACACAGGTTCAAATGTTTTTCCGAAGTTGTGGGATTTCTGTCTGTCATCTGATTGGATAGCATGTTCTCATAGAAACAGGAAGTTTCTCATCCTGGAGCGTGTGTGTGTTACATTAACCTGTCGTGTGGGAGGGGGAGAGAGAGAGAGAGAAAGATGGAGAGAGAGAATATGAGAGAGAGAATATGAGAGAGATGTAGAGAGAGAGGGATGGGTAGGGGGACAGAGAATGTGAGAGAAAGACGGGAGAGAGAATGTGAAAGAGATGTGGAGAGACACACAGGATGGGGGAGAGAGACAGACTGAGAATGGGGGTAAGGGAGGGGGAGAGAGAGACAGGTGAGGTGAAGGGAGGGGGGAGAGAGAGACAGGTGAGGTGAAGGGAGGGGGGAGAGAGAGACAGGTGAGGTGAAGGGAGGGGGGAGAGAGAGACAGGTGAGGTGAAGGAGTGTATATAGCTGCTATAACGGAGGTGAGAACAGGAAGTAACTCGTCTCTTGGAAATTCCACCTCATTAAATGTAACTGCAGTAATCCATTAAACTGTGACGTCTTGTACATTAAAGATTATAATTGTTGATAAATTATTAATTAGAATGAATAGGGATGATTTCAGTATTTCTCACACCGCGCTAATTATTCGACCCTCGTTCTGACTGACTGCGTTACTGACCGTCTCTGTGATTATAATGAGGTTCAGAGAGAGATTTATAACATATTTTTGGAAATTATAATAATTAAACCTCTATACTGTTTGTTTTTATTATGTTTATAAAACCAGGTGTTCAGAACCAAATAGAGTTTTAATGAACGTTTGTTTTTGTTTATTTTGTCCTCCAGCTGTGTGGCGTGTTCTGGGCGGCGTACAGCGCTGCGTCGCTGCTCGTCAGTGATGACTTCAAAACGAAGAAGCCGCTCCTCATCTACCCCATCTTCCTGTTGTACATCTATTTCCTGTCCCTGTACACCGGCGTCTGATTGGCCGACAGATCTTCATCGGCACTTTACTTGGATATTGACTCAGACGGACGCCACGGGACGGGGACGAGTCACATGATGCAGACGACAGAGCATGGATTTTTATTTTAACTTTTTGTCCTTTTTGGTGTACAGAGTTACTGTGTGTAATGTCCCAGATTCACTTTAGCTTTTATGAAGCGCTCGAGCTCACTCGGGTTCTGCTGGTTCTGCCGCTCATGGGTCTGCCTTCTGGAGCGGAGGACTCTGTCCCTTATCCCTGTCCTTCGTTATAAACAGACAGAAGGCTTTATTTCTGTGATCTCTTGCGGTTTCTGGGAGTTTTTCTGTACAGAAGAAAAATTTCCTCTCCAGTTAAAGCACGTCTTTGCTGATTTCTGTTTGCGTAAAGAGGAAATGCGTGTGAAGACCGCGTGCCTTTTACGACCGGTTTTATACCGCTGGGTTTATTTTATCAGATAGTAAACTTGCAGGCCAGAGCAGGAGATTTGTAAAATAACTCCGTAAATGATGATATATTCAGCAGTTTTATGAAAGACACAGCAGAATTTTCCTGATGATAATCTACAACATTGTGATGTTCATGTATTATTATTATTATTATTATTATTATTATTATTACTACTAAGATTAAAACATTTATGTCTCATGATTGAGTTGATTTTGTGTGCTAAGTTTTAAACACTACTGTTTTAATCACACAACATGATTGTGTGTAATTTGGTCAGTAGGGTGCCATTACTTATGGTCTATAATTAGATGGTCAGTCTCAGTGGAGGAGGCGTGGCCTCTGTGGGTCTCAGTGGAGGAGGTGTGGCCTCTGTTGTATTGAAGTATTATTTGCTGTAAATGTATTCGAAAGACACTCGTTTCTTGGTGATGAATTGTGATGCACGTGATTTTAATTTGAAAAGAAAGAAAATAAAACAATAAAAGCAGCTGTGGTTTTATAAACGGAGGAAATGTGGAAAGGCAGCGTGTAATTATCACCATCATTATAATGAAACAGGTCCAACAAGAAGAACAGTGGCAGGAAGTGTTTATAAACGAGAATGTGCAAAAAAAGTATGAACAAAACTTACTGCACCTTTTTTTTTAATCCCTTTAATCTCTCTAATCATCGGCGATCTGATTAAATTCTCACATCGTTATAAACGGCGCAGAGTTCTCGTCCGATATTTTACTGTTGACCACAGGACTGCTGACACAACGGGTTTCACGGATTCTTCTGAGTTTAATGAATGTTCTGGGAGAAATTAGTGTTAGATTTGATTTTGAAAAGGATTATATGACTTTTGAGACTCTTGACATTGTATATATTTATTTTTGATATTTTAAAAATAATTCTAGATGAAAAAGCCAAGTTTGGGTTTTGTTATGAAATGCAATCAAACCCCCAGGCTGTAGTTTTACACGCTGGAGCCTCTTCACAAATTTCCTCTTATTCAGGATATTTTCAGAACTTAAAAAGACAAATGGTCAGAATGAGCCCTCCTGAAGATTAATATAAAACAGATATCAAGAAAAGTGTCCGGAGAGGCATCTGAGAGGTCGGGGGGTAACGCTGAACACGATTCTACCACCACCATGCTTCACGGGATCAAATCCATCCATCAGCACACTCGGAGTCATAATCAAGGTTTAAAGCATCTGGAAAAGCTGAACATTTCCCAAATTTATAATCAACAGAATTAGACACTTCAGAGATGACTGAATTATTCATTCATTCATTTATTTATGGTTATGTAGTTTCAAAATTGGCTGTTAGCTGTGTAACAGTTGCATGAAAGAATCTCTTTCGACACAGCTCCTGTGTTTGTGGTCTTGCGCCCACCATCAGGAGACTAAAGACAAGAAAAAAATCTTTCAACCCAGTGGTCGAATCTGGACCACTGACTTTGCTGCCTGTTTACGGCTCTTGTTGGGATCACAGGTTCTGCTCAGTACCAGGACATTTTAGTGTAACCCCATTTCCAGAAAAGTTGGATATTTTCCTAAATGCAATAAAAACAACAATCTGTGATTTGTTAATTCACGTGAACTTTTATTGAACTGACAAAAGTACAAAGAAAAGATTTTCAGTAGTTTTACTGACCAACTTAACTGTATTTCGTAAATATAAACAAAGTTAGAATTTGATTCCTGTAACACACTCAGAAAAAGTTGGGACAGAAACATTATCGTTGTGTTCCATCCCCTTTCCTTTTATTCCAAAGGTTTGAACTCTCAAAGTTTTTTAATGCAGAATTACAGCCACCACAGGCATCCGGTCAAGGATGAAGGAGACAGTAGAAGTTTGTCTGCAACCTTTAATCTCCTTTCGTCATTGACGGAGTGTGGTTATTTGTTTTCATCTCAACAAATCCAATAATACTGGGTCGTTCTTCTGAAGTCATCTTCTAACCAGTTCTGAACCACCTTCTGTTGGTGGTTTCCAAATTTTGTGAATGTGTACTGTGCAGTGGTCAATTATATCTTCCCTCCCTGCTTCTGCTTCTTGTAGCCATCCTTCACTGAATACCGCTCTAAATTATCCCTCTAAGGTACTGATCTCTGATTGGTCAACAGAACACACATCAAACCAATCACCTAAAGCAATACTGAACATTGTAGGTCTTAAATAGCCTGGCAAGCCAGACTAAATGTGAATATTTAGTCTGGTCTCGGTTGTAGATATTTCCGAAGGGTGTGGGTAGGAACAAAACCCGTTGTCTTTCAAACTGTCTCTGTGCGTATAGGCCAACGCTCTGACCAATCAGCGCAACAGTGACTGTGACGTAGTCAGAGCGACAGAAAGCAGTGGGGGAGGCCTTGAAATAAATAATTTTTCAAAATGCGTATTAATTAATAAACAGGTTCTAGATATTAAGAAGTTTGGAGATAATGACCACAAGTTTGGAGTCTGTACCACATACTTAACATACACTCTTTTTTTTTTTCAAGTGTTTTTCAAGGGTTTGCTTAAACTGTTTTTGAGAGTTTTTATTTAGTGGTGTTTGGTGAAATAATTTCCCTTAAATTTTAAATAATGGGAAAATAAGAAACAATCAAAAAGTAATGTTTCAAAGCTGTTTATTAATTCTTCGTCCTGCACAAACTAGCCCCATCCTTTTGGCTACGAGCGGAGCCAGCTGGTAGATCAGACTTTTGCCATAGCCGGTCAGCAAAACAGCGAAAACGTCCTTCTTGAAAAGGAATGAGCGGACAGCCTCTTCCTGCTCATGTTTCAACCAAAACTCCAAGTCTAATTCTTCTAAAACTGATTCCAAAGCGGAGTCAAACGCGCGCTGTTCACTAGCCGTAGCCATCTTTCCTGCTGCGCTTTCTCCAGTGTCGCGCAGCCTTGTCGTCACTCCTGCAAAAGCCCACCCAAAGAATCCAAACAAAAACCTTGCGTTGTGATCGGCGGGCACGATTTGATGCCCGGGGTGTGTTGTTGATATGGTGCGAGGCTAGACCCCCTCGTAGGCAAAAATATTTTTGGCCGCTAGGTGGGTGGGTCTAGTTTACTAGGCTAGGTCTTAAAGAAACATATGCATCACTTTTGTTAGGGCATTTTCAACACCTTTAACACTTTTTAATCGTATGGGATCTGAGGATACGAATTGTTGCAGTTTTGCGACTGGAATTTTTTGTCCATTTTTGCTCGATACAAGACTTCAGCTGCTCAACAGTCCGTGGTCTCCGTTGTCTGATTCTCCTCTTCATGATGCTCCATTCATTCTCAATAGGAGACAGATCTGGACCGGCAGCAGGCCAGTCAAGCACACGCACTCTGTGTCTACGAAGCTATGCTGTTTGAGCCCATGCAGAATGAGGCGTGGCATTGTCCTGCTCAAATAAGCATGGACTTTGCTTTGGTAGCGTTCAAATTAGCGTGGAAGGAGAGCTTCCTGAAGAATAGAAAAGCTCTTAGTGCTGCTAGATCAACATATCTCTCCTCCCTAATAGAAGATAACAAAAATAATCCTAGATTCCTATTTAATACTGTAGCAAAATTAACCAGGAATAAGTCCACTATAGACACATGCACACCTGCAGTATGTAGTAGCAACGACTTCATGAATTTTTTTTAATGACAAAATTCAGAATATCCGACAAAAAATTCAAACTACTAATTTAAGGTCAGTCAATGTAAGTGACCCTGTAGTTAACAATATACAGTAACTGTATGACCTTGATCCCTATCAGCTGTCCAATTATCAGCCAATATCAAACCTCCCCTTTATCTCCAAGATCCTTGAAAAAGCTGTGGCACAGCAGTTATGCTCATATTTACATAGGAATAACATCCATGAAATGTATCAGTCAGGATTTAGACCTCATCATAGCACAGAGACAGCTCTGGTTAAAGTAGTAAACGACCTACTGTTGGCGTCTGATCAGGGCTGTGTCTCGCTGCTTGTGTTGCTTGACCTTAGTGCAGCATTTGATACCATTGATCATTCCATTCTTCTGGACAGACTAGAAAATGTTGTGGGAGTTAAGGGAACGGCCCTCTCCTGGCTCAGCTCTTATTTAACTGATCACTATCAGTATGTTGATGTAAATGGTGATTTTTCTAGACGTACTGAGGTAAAGTTTGGTGTTCCACAAGGTTCTGTCTTGGGTCCACTGCTTTTTTCTTTATATATGTTCCCTCTGGGTGATATTATTCATAAACATTGTATTAGTTTCCACTGTTATGCTGATGACACACAGTTGTATGTCTCTGCAAAACCTGATGAGAGACACCAGCTTAATAGAATTGAGGAATGTGTGAAGGACATTAGACACTGGATGCTTATTAACTTCCTTCTGCTTAACTCTGACAAGACTGAAGTACTTGCACTAGGTGTACTTGGACCACATGCAGCTAGAAGTAAGTTTTCTGATTCCACAGTAACTCTGGATGGCCTTTCTGTTTCTTCACGTGCAGCAGTAAAAGACCTCGGAGTGATTATTGACCCCAGTCTTTCATTCGAAACTCACATTGATAACATCACCTGGATAGCTTTCTTTCATCTCAGAAATATTGCTAAGATAAGAAATTTAATGTCATTAAATGACGCGGAAAAACTAGTTCATGCTTTCGTTCCCTCCAGGTTGGATTATTGTAATGCCTTACTGTCTGGATGTTCCAATAAGTGCATAAACAAGCTCCAGTTAGTTCAAAATGCAGCAGCAAGAGTCCTTACTAGAACTAGAAAATATGACCCCATCACCCCTGTCTTATCCACACTGCATTGGCTCCCAATCACATTCCGTATTGATTATAAAATACTACTATTGACCTTTAAAGCACTGAATGGTCTCACATTGATCTTGCTGAGTGAACTTCTCGTCCTTTATGACCCGCCACGCCTACTTAGATCAAAAGGTGCAGGCTATCTGCTGGTACCTCATATAGTGAAGGCTACATCAGGGGGCGGAGCCTTTTCTTACAAAGCCCTACAGTTATGGAACAGCCTTCCAAGTAGTGTTCGGGAATCAGACACAGTCTCAGTGTTTAAGTCTCGGCTGAAAACAGATCTGTTTAGTCAAGCCTTGTGTTAATGGTGTTTATGAGGTAAAGGAGTAGATCTGGAGGATCCTCAGACAGAGTGTTTTGGTAAACTGGGATGTATGGATGCTGTCAGTCCCCACTCGCTTACTCACTCGAGTTTGTTGACAGTGTAGTGGCTGCTGCTTTATGTCCCCCCCCATCTGTCCTTCTGAGTTACATGTTGGTCCTGGGATCGAGATGCTGAACCTCTTCTGCTCCTCGGACCTGCCTGATCCATCCTGGTGCCCTGTGTCTAATTGGAGTCTCATCACATCGCTCCTGTGGAGGACAGCCCCATATGGACAGTTGAAAGTCAGACCTGGAGGACGCTCTGGACTCTTACAGTAATGCTTTTATGGCTGAGGACTACAGCTGACTTGCTAACTTTAGGACTGCAGTTGTCATGAACAGTTTTGCACTCAAGTTTCCATCAATGAAGAGTTTATAACATCAACGAAACTGTCCTCATGTTAAAACTGTTAATATTATAGTCATGCTGTCTGTTGTTGCCTAAATGAGGATGGGTTCCCTTTTGAGTCTGGTTCCTCTCGAGGTTTCTTCCTCATGTTGTCTGAGGGAGTTTTTCCTTGCCACCGTCGCCACAGGCTTCATCATTGGGGATAGATTAGGGATAAAATTAGCTCATGTTTTCAGTCGTTCAAATTCTGTAAAGCTGCTTTGCGACAATGTCTATTGTTAAAAGCGCGATACAAATAAACTTGACTTGACTTCCTGGGGAGAGCCTTGATGATTGTGTCTCTCTAAAATCCCAATATATCAATGGTACCTTCACACACACACACAACTCCCCCATGCCGTGGGCACTCAAGTCTCAAGTCAAGTTTATTTTTATAGCACTTTTAACAATAGAAATTGTCACGAAGCAGCTTTACAGAATTTTAGAGACTTTAAACATGAGCTAATTTTATCCCTAGTCTATCCCCCCCACTGATCTGGGGGATCAGTGGGGGAGATAGACTAGGGATAAAATTAGAAACAAAATAAGACTGAAAGTTTATCGGATATTCAACTAACACCATTCTGGAAGATTCCACATTCAGCAGGTTAATTGGTCGCATGATTGGGTTTAAAAGGAGCAACACCAAAGCCTCAGTCTGTGTAAGTAAGGATGGGCGTGGCTCACTGATTTGTGCCAAAATTTGTGAGAATTGTCAGTTTAAATTGTTAATTGTTAATTTAAAAAAAAACACACATTTTGCAACACAAGATTTTAGGTCTTTCAAAATCTACAGTCCATAATATTTAATCGTATGGGATCTGAGGATACGAATTGTTGCAGTTTTGCGACTGGAATTTTTGTCCATTTTTGCTCGATAAAAGACTTCAGCTGCTCAACAGTCCGTGGTCTCCGTTGTCTGATTCTCCTCTTCATGATGCTCCATACATTCTCAGTAGGAGACAGATCTGGACTGGCAGCAGGCCAGTCAAGCACACACACTCTGTATCTATAAAGCCACACTGTTGTAGCCCATGCAGAATGAGGCGTGGCATTGTCCTGCTCAAATAAGCATGGACTTCCTGGGAAGAGACGTCGCCTTGATGACTATGTCTCTCTAAAATCCCAATATATCAATGGTACCTTCACACACATGTAACTCCCCCATGCCAGACCCTCCAGGATTTCGTGATGTTGCGATTTGCAACTTCAACACAAATTCAACCAATCCCCGCGAATTCAGGGCGGTGTTGCAATTATATCCAATCACCGCAACTTTCCCGCAAATTTGACCAGTCGTTGGCGTCGTCTTGAGGTGACGTCGACAAACTACCTTCCGCCTTACTTCCGTGTATACGTTCAAGAGAAGCAGCATGTGCGCAGTGTTGCCAGATTGGGCAGTTTTAAGTGCATTTTGGTGGGTTTTGAATATATTTTGGGCTGGAAAACGTCAGCAGTATCTGGCGACACTGCATGTGCGAGTCAGTGTTTATAATAGGCTTAAATTCTGTTACTGAAAGTGTGTTATGTTTACAGTGAAGGACTGTGTGCACTTTACATTATTTTTTTTACTTAATACAAAAAATTAATGGATGCCAACATTTTTGCCAAAATGGTATTTTATTTTCCATTGTTTAGGCAGCTTCAGCATCATACTGTGAGATTTTGTTCAAATTGTTTTTTTCTTCTACGAAGCCTGAGCCATTTATTTTATTAGTTTATAATTACTGTTTAATTTAGTCTTCAGGAGAGACTGGGGCGGCACGGTGGTGTAGTGGTTAGCACTGTCGCCTCACAGCAAGAAGGTCCGGGTTCGAGCCCCGTGGCCGGCGAGGGCCTTTCTGTGTGGAGTTTGCATGTTCTCCCCGTGTCCGCGTGGGTTTCCTCCGGGTGCTCCGGTTTCCCCCACAGTCCAAAGACATGCAGGTTAGGTTAACTGGTGACTCTAAATTGAGCGTAGGTGTGAATGTGAGTGTGAATGGTTGTCTGTGTCTATGTGTCAGCCCTGTGATGACCTGGCGACTTGTCCAGGGTGTACCCCGCCTTTCGCCCATAGTCAGCTGGGATAGGCTCCAGCTTGCCTGCAACCCTGTAGAAGGATAAAGCGGCTACAGATAATGAGATGAGATGAGATGAGGAGAGACTGCCTGCACACAGTACTAGTCTCATCTCATTATCTCTAGCTGCTTTATCCTTCTACAGGGTCGCAGGCAAGCTGGAGCCTATCCCAGCTGACTCTGGGTGAAAGGCGGGGTTCACCCTGGACAAGTCGCCAGGTCATCACAGGGCTGACACATAGACACAGACAACCATTCACACTCACACCTACGGTCAATTTAGAGTCACCAGTTAACCTAACCTGCATGTCTTTGGACTGTGGGGGAAACCGGAGCACCCGGAGGAAACCCACGCGGACACGGGGAGAACATACAAACTCCACACAGAAAGGCCCTCGCCGGCCCCGGGGCTCGAACCCAGGTCCTTCTTACTGTGAGGCGACAGCGCTAACCACTACACCACCGTGCCGCCCCACAGTACTAGTATTAATAGTTTTTTTTCTTACATGAAAGCTGAGGCATTTATATTATATTTTAAGGTAACTTCATGTTGTGCTGTGAGGTTCTATGCACTTTAACTTTTGAACCAACAGGTGCATTTGGACAAGTAAAGCCTATTTTTCGCATTTTTGTAGTCCTGGTAATCTTTTATATTGGTAAAGTTGTTTATAGGACCATTCCTCAGTGTCTTTGTTTTTTTAATCAATAGTTTTTCAGTAATAACTTAATATTTAACATATCACTCAATTTTAATCACAAAAAGAGAAAATCGCAACAATTTCTCGCAACTTTCACTTCCTCCCGCAATGTAATCGCAACAAAAACCTAAAAAACACCGCAACCTTCATCGCAATTTTTTGGAAACCCCCGCAACATCAGACATTTTAGCCCGCAACAATCACAAAAAAGGCCCGCGGAATCCTGGGGGGACTGCCATACCATCACAGATGCTGCTTTTACACCTTTCTCTGATGATAAACTGGATGGTTGTGTTCACCTTTGACCCTAAGAATTGATGTCCAGTTTTCCTGAAAATAAGTTGAAATGTGAATCATCTGACCACAGCATACATTTCCACTGTCTTTCAGTCCATCTGAGATGAGTTCCAGCCCAGAGAAATCAGCGGTGCTGCCTGAGGGCTCGAAGGTCACACGCATTCAATAGTGGTTTCTTTACACACTGAGATGTCTCTGAACTCCCTGAATCTTTTCACAATATTATGTTCTGTAGATTCTGAAAGACCTAAAATCTTGCGTTGGGAAATGTTCTTTTTGAATTGATGAACAATTCTTTCATGAATTTTGGCACAAAGCAGCGAGCCACACCCATCCTTACTTACACAGACTTTGCCTTTGGTGCTGCTCCTTTTAAACCCAATCATGTGAACAATTAACCTGCTGAATGTGGAATCTTCCAGAATGGTGTTAGTTGAATATCCGATAAACTTTTCAGTCTTATTTTGTTTCTGTCCCAACTTTTTCTGAGTGTGTTACAGGAATCAAATTCTAACTTTGTTTATATTTACAAAATACAATTAAGTTGGTCAGTAAAACTACTGAAAATCTTTTCTTTGTACTTTTGTCAGTTCAGTAAAGGTTCACATGAATTAACAAATCACATTTTTGTTTTTACTGCATTTTGGAAAATATCCAACTTTTCTGGAAATGGGGTTAGTCATTCCCTCTAACAAAAGGTTACAACTTTTTCACACTATAATGAACTATAATGAGTTCATCACTGACGATGTGTCCAAGCTGCACCGTCAAGGTGTTTCATGGAACTATCATTACTGGCCTGCCAGTGACTTCCAGGAAAGGCTGGATGACAACCGTGAATAGTGCGGTGACGACTGGAGAGACAGTGGACAGCATGGAGAGACAGCAACCAGGGCAGTGAGGGTTAGCACCCTGAGCTGCAGCTCCCGTGAGGGAGCCCCTACACTAAGCTACAGAAAGTCCCAAGTAAAGATATCCCCAGGGGTGCCCGATAGGGGGGGGGGGAGAATGAGCATCCCAAACGGATGGATCTCAGGGTACAAGACATGAGTGACAGATTATCGACAACGAGAGCAACCTGTTTCTGTGGCAAGGTCTGTAAGAACCTGAGAGGCCTGAGGATCCACCAGGCCAGGATGGGCTGCACAAGGAGGAAGCAAGTCGAGCAACACACAGAGCCAATGTCTAGCATTGACCCTGGTGAGACGGAGGAGGAGAAGGACCTGGAGCAACCCCACAGTGTCCAGAACCTCCACACTCTACATGCTGCCCCTAGCAAACCATCGGAACATTACCGGTTCTTATGGCCTGCCACACACAAGGAGACTGAGTACTGCCAGTTGGATGAAGACATTAATGCTACCCTAGAGGTAGTGTCCAGGGGGGGAGTCGATCAGCGACTCCAACTGTGGGTGGTAAAACCTGATACTCCCTACTAATCAGACAGAACTGAAGAAGCCTTTCGGATGAGAGGTGAAACGTCTTCAAGAATCTTCAAGCAAGTCCAGTTGCTCTCTTTTACCACCCACAGTTACTATGACCTGGATGACTGAGAATCTTCACAGACATCAGCGACTCCAGCTGATGTCTTCTCTGATCATCAGCATTGGCGCTGAGAGATTTGGCAGCAAACAACCAAAGGCCAAGAACACCGCCAGGCCAAACCGGCATGAGACCAAGATCTCCCAGCTCAGGAAAGAACTGAAGGCCCTAAAACAGCAATACAGGAAGGCAAGCGAGGAGGAAAGACCAGCCCTTATAGAGCTCCGGAACATCTTAAGACAGAAGCTTATCTCCCTCCGACGTGCTGAGTGCCACAGGAAAAGGAGCAGAGAGAGGCCTCGCAAGTGCACTGCCTTCATAGCAAATCCATTTGGATTTACTAAACAGCTGCTAGGGCAGAAGCGGAACGGGACCCTGGCCTGCCCAGAAGAGGAGATGAATCAACACCTCTGTGACACATACAGTGACAGCAGGAGAGAGGAAGATCTGCCCCCCTACAGAGAGCTGATTACACCACCAGAACCCTCCACCCCATTCAACATCAAAGAGCCCACCCTGGCAGAAGTCAGGGACACAGTGAGAGCTGCTCGGACCAGTGCAGCCCCAGGGCCGAGTGGAGTGCCATACAAAGTCTATAAACATTGTCCAAGACTCCTTGAGAGGCTGTGGAGACTCATCAAGGTAATATGGTGGAGGGGGAAGATAGCCAAGCAGTGGCGATATGCTGAAGGGGTCTGGCTATCTAAGGAGGAGAATGCAAGCAACATCTCACAGTTTTGCACCATCTTCTTACTCAGCGTGGAAGGCAAGATCTTTTTCAAGATTCTTGCTAACTGGCTAACTGAGTACCTCCTGAGGAATTCCTATATTGACACAACAGTGCAGAAGGGAGGAGTTCCAGGCATGCCAGGCTGTTTAGAACACACAGGAGTGGTCACTCAGTTGATAAGGGAGGCAAGGGAAAACCGAGGGGACCTGGCAGTTATTTGGCTTGACCTTGCCAATGCCTATGGGTCTATTCCACACAAGCTTGTGTCAACAGCTTTGACAACATACCACATACCAGAGAAGATCAATGAACTCATCTGGGACTATTACAGCAGTTTTAGTCTGAGATTCACCTCTGGGACAACAACATCAGCATGGCGTCGATTAGAGAAGGGCATTATCACTGGTCGCACCATATCAGTGGTGCTGTTTGCCCTAGCAATGAACATGATGGTCAAAGCAGCAGAAGTGGAATGTAGGGGCCCCCTGTCCAGATCAGGCATTTGCCAACCTCCAATTCAAGCCTTCATGGACGACCTGACAGTCACAGCAACAACAGTGGCAGGATGCCGCTGGCTCCTGTGTGGACTGGAAAGGATCATCACATGGGCGAGAATGATGTTCAAGCCAGCCAAATCCAGGTCTCTGGTCCTGAGGAAAGGTAGAGTGGTGGAAAAGTACCGCTTCAACTTGGATGGAGTCCTCATTCCATCAGTGACGGAGAAGCCAGCACCCTGAGAGACAAAGCAGCAGTCCAGTCAACGCATGCAGAGCTGAAAATCTGGCTATCAGCAGTGGATAAGTCAGGTCTCCCAGGAAAGTTCAAGGCATGGCTATATCAACATGGTATCCTGCCGAGACTACTGTGGCCACTGTTGATATACAAAGTCCCAATAACTATCGTGGAGGGCTTCGAATGCAACATCAGCCAGTACCTGCGCAGGTGGCTGGGCCTGCCGAAGAGCCTAAGCAGCATTGCCCTTTATGGGTACACCAACAAGCTGCAGCTTCCTTTTACTGGTCTGACAGAGGAGTTCAAAGTCACCAGAGCCAGGGAGGTGCTACTTTACAGAGACTCAACCTACAACAGAGTCTCCTCCGCAGGCATCACCATCAGAACCGGAAGGAAGTGGAAGGCACAGGAGGCAGTTGAACAGGCTGAAGTGAGGCTGAGGCATGGCATCTTGGTTGGCTTGGTGGCAGTCGGACAGGCTGGGCTTGGTAGCTACACAAGACCACGCTACGACAAAGCCCAAGGGAAAGAGAGACATCAGATGGTCCAGGCGGAGAGCCATGCAGAGGTGGAGGAGGAACGCCGCAGCAGGTCTGTGGCCATGCACCAGCAAAGAGCTTGGACTAATTGGAATAATGCAGCTGCACAGAAGATTACTTGGACAGAGCATTGGAAGTCAGAGCCAGCAAGACTCAAGTTTCTGATCCAGTCGGTGTATGATGTCCTCCCAAGCCCATCTAACCTGCATTGCTGGGGGCTAGCAGAAACACCAGCATGTCCACTGTGCCCAGGACTAGGCTCCCTAGAGCACATCCTAAACTGCTGCCCTAAAGCCCTGGGAGAGGGGAGGTACACCTGGCGCAATGACCAGGTGCTGAAGGCAGTAGCTAACACCATCTGCACCGGAATCCAGCAGAGGAAACATCAGCTCCCATCAAGGCACAACATCACCTTCGTTAGGGCAAGGGAGAAACCTCAGGCGACACAGAAGATCTCGACTGGGCTACTAGCCACAGCCCATGACTGGCAGTTGAAAGTGGACCTTGGGAGGCAGCTGAAGTTCCCAGAGCACATTACAAGGATGTTACTCAGGCCAGACTTGGTCTTAACATCTGAGTCCACTAAGCAAGTAGTGCTGCTGGAGCTTACAGTCCCCTGGGAAGACCGGATGGAGGAGGCCCACGAATGCAAGAAGGCCAAATACCTGGAGCTGGTAGAGGCCTGCAGAGAGAGTGGCTGGAGGGCCTGCTGTGAGCCAATCGAGGTGGGCTGCAGGGGTTTTCTAGGGCAATATGTGCACTGGGCATTCAGGGTCCTTGGCATCAGAGGGTTGCTAGAAAGAAGAGCCACCAGAAACATCAGTGAGGTTGCCGAAAAAGCCTCAAGGTGGCTATGGATCAAGAGGGGAGATACATGGAGTAGCACGCTGCTTGGACACAAACCGGGGACTGATCATCCCCGGTTGGGTCGCCCAGGTGAGGGTGTCTGATGTAAGACCCGAAACACCCAATGACCCTGGGTTCATCACTGACGATGTGTCCAAGCTGCACCATCAAGGTGTTTCATGGAACAATGAATGTCTCAGCCTCAGGATCTGAACCCTGTTAAAACCCCAATTAAAAGAGAATGTCAGTGTGTATAACCTGAGAATATAAAAGAGCTTAAAATGTTCTTCATGGAGGTAGAAGATCCTTTACAAGATATCACAGGAAGTGGCTCAGTGTTTCAGCAATAGTTTTGAAATGACTGTTTCATGCTAGTGAGGCTTCTCAGAGTTTTTAGTCAAAAGGAATGAAAAAAGTCAAGTTCAAATTGTGTTTGCCACATACACAATCATACAGAGTACGACATGCAGTGAAAGAACCCATCTGTCCTGCCTGGTGCTGTTCCCAAACCAGGTGGAGATATTTCCCATCAGGATGTTCTCAGTAGTACAGGAGTAAAAGTTCCTTGGTGGAAGATGGAAGTCTCTGAGACATCTCTGATGGAACAGACACTGGTGGGCCTTCTTAACCAGGATGTTGATGTGTCAGGACCAGGGCTTTGAACCAGAATTTTTTTCCTATTGGTTCGTTCCGAACAGAAACGGAATTTTAACGTTTCCGGTTTTGGGTTCCACCATTAAATAGACGTTCCCGAACCGGTTAGAACAAAAAAAATTTCGTTCCCGGAACGGTTAATTACGTTCCCTGTCAGCTGTTTAACAAATGGCTATAAAATTATGTCTCTGTCTCATCCAGCTTAAGCCAAATGTAGGCTAATTCTATTACAGCCTTCATTAAATAAGACAAGAAATAATTCAAAACAATTATTATTTCAAATGTTGGCGATTTGGATTCTCAGTATGTCTTCCCATCTACACAAACAGAAAAAGTGCCAAAAATGAAAGATAATTCGTTTAGTGTGTTACCAAAGGCTAGTCAGGCCCTATACAGGGCTTTCCACAAGCGCCGGCTGCCGGCCATACAGCCGGCACACAATTAAGTCCAGCCGGCTACTTTAATGACTATTATTTTTGTAGCCCACAGGTTCTAAATATTAATTTTCGATTTTAATAAAATTAAATGTTTATCTAACGGACTGACAATGTCAAACTGAACCGCACTCATTTAAGTTGTGATTCGCGCTGTTTGTACCGATAATAACCACAAATTCCCCGCCGACTTTGCTGATCCGCGGCCCCGACATGCGGTGTGCGCGTGCGCGCACTCGGCGGAGGCAGTAGTGTGCGCGCGCGCGCACTTGGCGGAGTTTATTTTGTGTTTAACATGTGTTTTCATGAAATGTTCATTCCTGTTCCCAATATAAAAGATATATTTCAAGAAATTTCTCAAAATCTTGATGATTGTTTGATTCATGTGAGATTGAGATGGAACAATGGGATAAAAAACTGTTGTAATAACAGTGCAGTGTTTTCTTCATTAAACAATAGAATGTCTTCATACAGCATGCAACAAACATTTAACTTCTAACAACAATACTATAAACTTTTTAGTTTTATAGATGCAAATGTATACAGATTTAATTACACAGAACCTCATTTGCATAAATAAACGCAAATTAAAAAAAGTTCCACTACAAACATACCTGTAAGAATCTCAGCAATCACCTGGAGAAGATTAACTCTAATAACTACTGATGAAAGAAATCTGCTGACACTGTGAACAAAAATAAAATGTATTTGTTTCAGAAAAGTTGGGACGGGGCGTGTTTACCACTGTGCTGCATCATCTCTACTTTTACCAGCACTCTGTAAACGTTTGGGAACTGAAGAGACCAGTTGCTGTAGTTTTGAAAGAGAAATGTTGTCCCATTCTTGCTTGATATACAATTTCAGTTGCTCAATAGTTCGGGGTCTCCTTTGTCATATTTCATGCTTCTTAATGCACCAAATGTTTTAAATGGGAGACAGGTCTGGACTGCAGCAGGCCAGTTTAGCAACCGGACTCTTTTACTACGGAGCCATGCAGTTTTAATATGTGCAGAAAGCAGTTTGGCGTTGTCTTGCTGAAAGAAGGAAGGCCTTCCCTGAAAAAGATTTTGTCTGGATGGCAGCATATTGCTCTGAAACGTGTTTATATCGTTCAGCATTAATGATGCCTTCCCAGATGTACAAGCTACCCATGTCATGTGCACTAACGCCCCCTCATACCATCACAGATGCTGCTTTTGAGCTGTCCACTGATAACAAGCCGGATGGTCCCTCTCCTCTTTAGCCTGGAGGACGTGGGGTCCATGATTTCTAAAAAGAATTTCTACTTTTGATTCGTCAGACCTCGGGACAGTTTTCCACTTCGCCTCAGTCCATCGTAAAAGAGCTCGGGCCCAGAGAAGGGGGCGGGGTTTCTGGATATTGTTTATATCTGGTTTTAACTTGCGTTTGTGGATGCAGTAATGAAGTGTTTTCACAGACGATGGTTTTCTGAAGTGTTCCTGAGCCCATACAGTGATTTCCACTACAGACACGTCTGCTTTTAATGCAGTGTCTCCTGAGGGCCTGAAGATCACAGGCATCCAGTGTCAGTTTTCAGCCTTGTCTCTTGCAGACAGAGATTTCTCCAGATTCTCTGAATCTTTTAGTGATATTATGGACCACAGATGATGTGATCCACAAATTCTTTGCAGTTTTATATTGAGGAACGTTATTCTTAAATTGTTGCACTGTTTGCCCACACAGTCTTTCACAGAGCGGTGAACCCCGCCCCATCTTTACTTCTGAGAGACTCCGCCTCTCTGGGATGCTCTTTTTATACCCAATCATCTTACTGACCTGTTGCCAATAAACCAAATTAGTTTTTTAGCATTACACAGCTTTTTCAGTCTTTTGTTGCTATTCCAAAGGTTTGAACTCACAAAGTTCTTTAATGCAGAATTACAGCCACCACGGGCATCCAGTCAAGGATGAAGGAGACAGTAGAAGTTTGTCTGCAACCTTTAATCTCCTTTCGTCATTGACGGAGTGTGGTTATTTGTTTTCATCTCAACAAATCCAATAATACTGGGTCGTTCTTCTGAAGTCATCTTCTAACCAGTTCTGAACCACCTTCTGTTGGTGGTTTCCAAATTTTGTGAATGTGTACTGTGGAGGGGCGGCACGGTGGTGTAGTGGTTAGTGCTGTCGCCTCACAGCAAGAAGGTCCGGGTTCGAGCCCCAGGGCCGGCGAGGGCCTTTCTGTGCGGAGTTTGCATGTTCTCCCCGTGTCCGCGTGGGTTTCCTCCGGGTGCTCCGGTTTCCCCCACAGTCCAAAGACATGCAGGTTAGGTTAACTGGTGACTCTAAATTGAGCGTAGGTGTGAATGTGAGTGTGAATGGTTGTCTGTGTCTATGTGTCGGCCCTGTGATGACCTGGCGACTTGTCCAGGGTGAACCCCGCCTTTCGCCCGTAGTCAGCTGGGATAGGATCCAGCTCGCCTGCAACCCTGTAGAACAGGATAAAGCGGCTACAGATAATGAGATGAGGTGCACTGTGCAGTGGTCAATTATATCTTCCCTCCCTGCTTCTGCTTCTTGTAGCCATCCTTCACTGAATACCGCTCTAAATTATCCCTCTAAGGTACTGATCTCTGATTGGTCAACAGAACACACATCAAACCAATCACCTAAAGCAATATTGAACATTGTAGGTCTTAAAGAAACATACGCATTACTTTTGTTCGGGCATTTTCAACAGTTGCCCCTGTCCCAACTTTTCTGAAATGTGTTGCTGACATCAATTTCAAAATGAGCAGATATTTTTATAAAAACAATACAATTTCTCAGTTTCAACATTTGATATGTTGTCTTTGTCATATTTTCACTGAAATATAGGGTTTCCATGATTTGCAAATCATCACATTCTGTTTTTATTTATATTTTACACAGTGTCCCAACTTTTTTGGAATTGGGGTTGTACTGGAGTGTTTTTCACACTAATGTACTACATTTTATCAAGTGTTGCAGGTCATACCAAATCGTGTATTGTTTTTGTGTTGTGTGAAGCTCCACACTTGTATCATTTTTTTATTGTGTTGTTGTGGTTTGGCCAAGGCCATTTTGAATCATGTATTGTACACTCTGAATCGTGTGTTTTTCAAGATGTATCGCTTCTTATCATCTTATCATGTCTTCCTGCATTGTGCATTCATGTACTGGCTCAGTTGATCTCAGAAAATATGAGAAGTCAAGTTTATCTGTATAACGCTTTAACAACAGACATTGTCGCAAAGCAACTTTACAGAAAACTAAAGACTTTAAACATATGAGCTAATTTTATCCCTAATTTATCCCCAATGATCAAGCCTGAGGTGACGGTGTTGAGGAAAACCTCCCTCAGACGACACGAGGAAGAAACCTTGAGAGGAACCAGACTCTAAAGGGAACTCATCCTCATCTGGGTGATAACAGAGAGCGTGATTATAAATAACTCACTTCTGTAACCGTGTCCTATAGAGTCACAGAGTGCAACTGTGTCACCAGGAAATTCATTATAGTTTAACAGGAAGTCTGTTTTGTTGAAGTTATCAACTGTTCACTGATGGAGACTTGAGTGTAAAACTGTTCATGACACCTGCAGTCGTAAAGTTATCCTGGGGACTGGACTCCAAAACCATCGGAGCAGAACTGTAAGAGTCCAGAGCGTCTTCTAAGCGTGACTTTAGTTTAGACTGTCCGTATGGGGGCCGACCTCCACAGGAGCGATGGGATGAGAACCTCAGCTAGAAGTAGGGCATCAGGAGAAGTGTGAGATGTTCTGCCCAGTAGAGAATGTTGAAGAGGTATGATGTAAGATTTAACCAATGAGATTCTTTGCATAAACTGTGTTATCCTGAAACTGTATAAAATGAGAACTTTGTGAGTCAGATCAGCTGGTTCTTGATTTAATAAAAGAAGATGAACTTTTCTGCAAACTCTGTGTTTTTTCTAACCCTCTGTGACCTTGGGAGAGTTTCCATGGCAGTATTTTCTTGTGAAATGCTGCAGCAGGAGGGTCCTGTGCAGCCTGTGGAAGGCCTGTGAGGTTTGTGCAGCAGCTCCAGGAGCGGAGCAGAGCAGAGCAGAGCATCCCCACACTGCTGCTGTGTCTGTGGAGGAAGCGCCAGCCTCTACGCTCTCTGCGGATCTCCACACGCGCGCCGCACGCTTTCTCCGTAGTGCTGATTGTGAATCGGAGTGAGCGCAGTGCAGGGCAGCGCGTGCGGGGGGAGGAGGAGGAGGAAACAGAAGAGCCGCCGCTGAGGGAGGGAGAGAGCGCGGAGAGCCGCGGAGCTTCAGTCCGCCGAGACTTTTTGTTGAATATTTAGCTTTATTTTTTAACACTTTTAAACACCCGTTCGTGTCAGAGGGGATCTCCGGAGAGCGACTGGGGAGGACGGTGAGAGGGTTTTCAGGGGAAAATGGCCGCGGCGGGCGCTGCGGCCTGCGGCTCGGCCGAATCCTCGGACTGGATTTTGGTCACAGACGGGCGGCTGCGCTGCGACGAGGAGGGCCTACGGAGCCTGTCCTACCACCCGGCCCTCAACGCCATCCTGGCCGTGACCAGCCGCGGAAGTATCAAAGTCATCGACGGCACTTCCGGAGCCATATTACAGGCCTCCGTGCTGCATGGTGAGATTTATTTCATTTTAATTCGCTCAAGTTGCCGATAAACCGAGTTAATCTCGGGCCTTTTTCTTCTTGTTGTGTTGTTAGCATGGATGTGAAGGAGCTAACGCAACACCTCAGCTCACCGAGTCCAACCCAGTGGCAGCCGTATCCCAAACGGCGCACGATCGAACGTCTAGGGCACTACATCGGCCGTAGTAGGCGTGGTTATTTTTCCGCACTATGTAGGGAGTACTCGACTATTTGGGACACGGCTCGCTTGCTTTAGTGGTTTAGCAGCATGCTAGCAAACATTGCTTGTCATGACACCTACACGAGCCGTTTCTAAAATGGGGTGTTTTTAGAAGCGCTCTTCGTTTTTGTTTATTCGTAATTCAAATTAAAATCATTGTCAGTCTGCTTGCGATAGTTGGGTTATATTAGGTTAGTTCTATCTACTTCCCATCTTTTTCCGACAAATCCCGCCTTCTATGTTAGGATTGGTTACCAGACTTCGGTCTCTTCTCTGATTGGTTAGATGTTCACCGAGTATGAAATGCGAGCCAATCCTCGAGCACGAAGGTGGGACTTGAATGGAGTGTTTCTTTAGCGGAATTTAGCACAGTTTAGCTAACGCCGTGTCATGAATGTTTATTTATTTATTCAGTGTCGGGACAAACACTTTTACGTGTCATTAGGTTGTTTTTAAATAAGATTAGCCGACAGTGATGAGGATTGTTTGTCAGTGTAACCGGTAATATCAGAGCTAAACGCTTTCTTAGCTCGCATTAAACCCGGCCTTCATTTTTAGCACAGCTGTATCTAATAAACAAACAAACAAATAAATAAATGTCATTCATGGGTACAATTGATTACATTAATCAAAGGTGATAGTCTGAGGTGATTTATCGTTTGTATTAGTAATAATGCTGTAGTTCATTATTTCAGCTGAATGACACTGAGTTGTGGAGTGAAGGTGGTCACGTGACCTGCCTGGTTTGACTCCAGCTGTGATGTGATGTTCAGTAACTCCACTTTAGATCACACAAACTCTCTCATTAACCAGCGAGTGGTGTTTGTCCTTGTGTCCTGAAGGACTTGTGTTCCACCACTCACATCCTGTTGAGGGAGAGAGAGAGAATAATGAGAATTGTTGTTTTTTCTGGTATGTTCTGTCCTGCACATCATCTGTGTCTCGTCCAGTGAGTATGAACTCTTACCTGATGGTGAGGCGTGTGGCGATAATCAGTTCTATGATATCCCACTATATTCTTTGTTTGCAATCACGTGACGTTTTGCCTCCTGGTTCACTTTCGGTTTCCAAGGGACAGGCAATAAAGATGGCATCCAAACCAAGCACACGTCCATCGTCATCTTGTGGAAAACGTTCTCCATCTGACTATGTTAACAGACTAGAACCAAAAGCAAAATTGAAATCAAGAAAAGATATACTTATGCAATGGATTGGACCCCTACAGCTTTAAAAAAAAAAGACTGACTTCAAGCGATTTCAGCAACTTTCCAAACATGTGGTTTTTGGACATTTCCAGTGATGTGGTTGTCCAACCATTGTTTTACACGAAGAATCAAATGAAAGCTTTCAAAAGTCTTGAAGCTGGTAATTTTTTTTTTTTGTGGCTGGGTTCATGACACTGGTATAAAACTTCTAAAGGACAGTAATCGTCTTATTTCTTGTGAGGGTGAGTAACGTAAGCCAAAGTGTAGTGTGTGCAATTCAAATCGGAGCTGCTGTCGGCATTTTTGCAACGATAACTTACATTTTATTTCATTACATTTCAAGTGTAGCTCAGACTTATGATTGAACAGCCTGAAAAAATACATAAACAGCCGAGTTTCAGTCGAGACCGACCTACAAGCTCGTTTAATCAATGGTTTGTTTTATGAGATCCAAAACATAAGAAAACACTTAACATTAGAAGTTTTGATTTTAGATCCATAAATGTACAGAAATGTCTGTACCTTTAACATAATGATCGCTGAAACACGAGCGTGTGGATCTCGATTCCTGTCACACAGTGAAAGATTTGCGAGCCATTTTTCACGGCGTCTTTCTTTCACCCTTGTGCATGACTTCTTTTGGTGTCCGTTAATACCTTTTGTCTTTTTCTTGATTTGATCGGTTTGAATATCCAAATACAGAGCAACAGTCTGGTATATTTGGAGGCGCAACACGAGAAACTACTGCAAAGTGACTGTAACAAATACGATTCCCTTCAGCTGGAAATCTGAACACATACTGAGGCGGATCACGACCGGAAGTGATGTCTATTGCAAGCAAAGAATTCAGCAGGACCTTCGTGGTCCAGGTTTCAGCTCGTTTGACTTTAATTAATGTCACATGACATGAGAGTGTCTTAGAAAACACACAGGTCCATGACGTCATGGAAACGTGCCTCATTGGATTGGATTGGATTGGATTGAGGTTTTATTCATAAATCGTTCACAGGGATGTTTTTTTTTCTGTGGTGTTGATAAATCCAGTGATGTGTGGAAATGGTTTGTCCCTCTCGCTCCTGAATTTGGGTAAATTTGTATAGAAGGAGATTGACCAATGTGAAAGTTTTTAAATCGTTTAATTTTTAATGAGTTAGTGTGAGGTTATAAACGGGTGACGCTGTCGTACTGAAATCACACCCTTGTTTCGAGTTATCTAAAAAGTAATGGCACCCTGTAAAAAGGGTGGGTTTTGTGGGCGTGGCCAAATGTAAATGTGCTTGATGGTTTATGGCTGATTGATGAACGTTTATTAAGATATATAAATACACACACATCAGTCATAACTGATGAGACGAGTTCTTAACACAACTGAGCATTGGACTTAACATGAGAGTCTCAGCATGTAATGAGTCTGATTAAATCTTTAAATAAATGACACAACTTTTATTTTCCTCTGAACTTCATCGCTGTTGCTCGTTTCATCCACTCCTGAGTCCTGATTGGTGGATTGACGTGCTGTCACTACTGTACACACGCCTGTGTCGTTGGGGATTTGTCACTTTTGTGATGTGTGTTCTGTGACCTCCATCACCGCATTTCAGCTCGGTTGTGATTGCAGTTAAACATTAGATCATGTGTGAAGAAGTGTTTTGTAAATAAGCAACAGAAGATTGTTCACATGATGTGATCAGTAAATCTGGAATAGGGCTGGACGATAATTATTGATATCATGATAAATAATGTCACGGTACACGTCTCTGAGATCTTGTGGGTGTTGTGATGCTTTTTTTTAAAAATGAATGTTACAGTAAAAAAATTGCAGACTTCTTTATAAAGCTTTCTGTCAGTCTTTAAAGTTGGCAAAGGAGAAATTAATTTCCCTTCTTTTGAGTGTTGATTCATTTTTGTATACATTAAAAAAAGTTTAACAATTAAAACAAAATAATTTAAATAGTAAAAGTTTTATTTTTAAATGCAGCAGTCGTAGAAATCTGCTGCCAGCTGCCGTATGCGGTTTTATCTGAGATTTGCTCCATCTATAGAACAGGATTGAGATTAAAATAAACGCTGATTGAGCAGAGAACTGGATCACATGACAGTTCTCGAAGACGTTTCTACGATACATGATACGCAGGTTTGTGGGAGGGAGAGAGAGAAGGTAAAACTGCAGTGTTTCATGACCTGTTGTTCAGTAATATAAACTTGTGGTGTAAGAGGAATAAAACCCTCAGGGACCTGCTGTTAGAGGGAACTAATCAGTAGTGTGCGTGTGAAGAGTTTATTAATCAGAAGTGGGCGTGGCTCAGCTCAGGGTAAAGCACCGCTGCACTGCAGACCATCAGATTTTCCGACGACACAGTGGATTCAGAACTAGGGATGGCGAAAACTAAAAAAAATCTTGACCAACCACTGAGCTTCATTAGCCGGTTAAAGTCGGTTAACCTATGACAGGGGTTTTCAAAGTGTGGGAGAGTCCGCCCCCCCTCGGAGAGCAAATAAACAACAGCGCCCCCTTACAATCTTTGTTGTTGCTATACTTAATGTTCCATTCGTATTTTAAAAAATGGTTGTTGTACACATTTTTATTTTTTTCTTTTTCACATTTTAAACATCTGTGCTTTTTAAAACATCTTGTTTTACACATTTTAAACATCTCATAGCATCGTTAGCGAGCATCTCTTGGCAGACAACACACTGTGGCAGTGGAGCATCTTCAGATCCAGTCCATGAAAATCCAAACTTTAAATAATCGTGGTCATACTTCCTTCTTTTTTCAGTCCCCCCAGGATTCCGCGGGCCTTTTTTGTGATTGTTGCGGGCTAAAGTGTCTGATGTTGCGGGGGTTTCCAAAAAATTGCGATGAAAGTTGCGGTGTGTTTTAGGTTTTTGTTGCGATTACATTGTGGGAGGAAGTGAAAGTTGCGAGAAATTGTTGCGATTTTCTCTTTTTGTGATTAAAATTGAGTGATATGTTAAATATTAAGTTATTACTGAAAAACTGTTGATTAAAAAAAACAAAGACACTGAGAAATGGTCCTATAAACAACTTTACCAATATGAAAGATTACCAGGACTACAAAAATGCAGAAAAATAGGCTTTACTTATCCAAATGCACCTGTTGGTTCAAAAGTTAAAGTGCAGAGAACCTCACAGCACAACATGAAGTTACCTTAAAATATAATATAAATGCCTCAGCTTTCATGTAAGAAAAAAAACTATTAATACTAGTACTATGTGCAGGCAGTCTCTCCTGAAGACTAAATTAAACAATAATTATAAACTAATAAAATAAATGGCTCAGGCTTCATAGAAGAAAAAAACAATTTGAACAGAATCTCACAGTATGATGCTGAAGCTGCCTAAACAATGGAAAATAAAATACCATTTTGGCAAAAATGTTGGCATCCATTAATTTTTTGTATTAAGTAAAAAAAAAAAAAAGTAAAGTGCACACAGTCCTTCACTGTAAACATAACACACTTTCAGTAACAGAATTTAAGCCTACATAAACACTGACTCGCACATCATGCAGTGTTGCCAGATACTGCTGACGTTTTCCAGCCCAAAATATGTTCAAAACCCGCCAAAATGCACTTAAAACTGCCCAATCTGGCAACACTGCGCACATGCTGCTTCTCTTGAACGTATACACGGAAGTAAGGCGGAAGGTAGTTTGTCGACGTCACCTCAAGACGACGCCAACGATTGGTCAAATTTGCGGGAAAGTTGCGGTGATTGGATATAATTGCAACACCGCCCTGAATTCGCGGGGATTGGTTGAATTTGCGTTGAAGTTGCAAATCGCAACATCCTGGAGGGTCTGTTTTTTTGCTTGGCCCAGACTCTGTCTCCTCACTCACTGTAGCTTTAGGTACTAAAAATCGATCCATTTTGTCTCTGGCAAAGGCTAGCTGAAGTTCGCTAAATGTCCGCAATAGTAACTTATTCTGGTTTATTTTTCCTCATGTCGCGCCCCCCCTGAAAAACTCTGGCGCCCCCGGGGGGGGGCGCGCTCCACACTTTGAAAAGCCCTGACCTGTGAGTTTAAACAGGGATGCAAATGGCACGCCTTTTAGCGGATGCCGCCTTTTTCACAGCTGAATCGTGCAGATCCAAATTTTTTTTAGGGGGGGCGTTGGAGTGTCTGAATAATTTAATCAGAGTAAATTCTGTATGCTCAAAGGAAAGCAATCGGATCTGCGCGATTCAGCCGTGAAAAAGTCGGCATCTGCGCCTTTAGTTTGTGTGGAGAGATATGATCTGCAATAACGCATTGCTGGCTACAGACCGAAACATACTTTCAGAATGCACTGGCCAAGGCAGGACTAAACTCCATGTGCCTTCTAATAATAATTAAAAAAAACAACAGAATAGTAATTTGTAAGCTAAAAAGCCTGTGTCTACACTTTTCTTTCGCCGAGTGGCAGCTGTGTTTAACTGGGGCGGGACATGACTGAATGGGTGTTTCTGATTCGTCAGCTGTCGTCCGCACACCGCATGGCACGCCCCAGGCGTTTACAACACAGAATTCCAAGTCCTCCGCTCCAAAATCATCAGCTTCAAAACGATTGATTTTTTTTTTTTTTAACCGACAACCAAAAAAAATTAACCGGTTGATGTTGATTCGGTCAACCACCGGTCAAACGGTCATCAGTTAACATCCCTATTCAGAACCTTTGGAAATTGTGTGTGAGAGGGAGGGAGAGAGAGACAGCAGTGATATAATCAACACTATGAGATGTGAGAGAAGCGGCGTGTCAGGGGTTCTTAAAGGTCGACTGTGTCCTGGCTGAGTTTCACTGTGTATCAGGAGAGCGAGCGTCTCATTCAGTTCTCAACTTTCTCTTTACTCTCACAGCTCCACTGAAACCCTGAAGACGAGAGCGGAGATGATCAGTCTGAGGTCTTCGTGTTTGTGTGTGTGTGTGTGTGTGTGTGAGAGTTTCCTCCGGGTGCTCCGGTTTCCCCCACAGTCCAAAAACATGCAGATTCGGTAAAATACCCCCTACTGGGGTTGTACAAGACCCTGCGTACTGAGTGCTGGTCTCGAGCCCGGGTAGATTGGGGAGGGTTGCGTTAGGAAGGGCATCTGTGGGGGCGTCGTGGCTCAGGTGGTTAAGGCGCTATACCATGAATGCGGGCGACCCGGGTTCGATTCCGGCCCGAGGTCATTTCCCGATCCCTTCCCGTCTCTCTCTCCCGCTCATTTCCTGTCTCTACACTGTCCTATCCAATAAAGGTGCAAAAAGCCCAAAAAAATATCTTTAAAAAAAAAAAAAGGAAGGGCATCTGGTCTAAAACCTACACCAAATCACATAGATGGAACAGATCCGCTGTGGAGACCCCTAACGGACGGGAGCAGGCGGAAGATTTGTACATTTACCTACAGTATTAAACACTTACAGGAACATTACTGAAACTTCTATTTAGTTGTAGCTTAATTCTATTAATCTAAACAAAATCTAACACAAACTGCACTTTTTACTCATCTGTTAACTTTTTGTACTTCATTAATGACAAACACCTCAATCAAACCATGTGATTTTTACTGGCAACAAAATCCACAAATCAACACACTTTTATGAAATTTAAATCTCACTCAGCGAGATGACATACTGACACACATCCCGTTGTCATAGCAACGTGACTCTACCCATCGATAAAGATCGCTTTTCTTCGTGAATAAAAAACAATTTTGTTTTGTCACATACAAATACAAGGACAGCTTAATTTTGTGAGAATCCACTGCGAGTATCGGCGGCGGAGTCACCCACTGTGGGCGGTTACTGATAGGACTGCACTGCTGATGACTTTTATTGACTAGAAGTTGCGAGAGTGTTTACACGCGTATGAGCAGGTGATGAGTGTGTTTAAGGGCTGCGTCATGTTCTGTGTTCCACTTGCTGCGTTTCTGCAAGCGTGAGTTCGAGGACAGAGCTGTAGTGCTGTGATGTGGTCGTCTTCTGGAGATTTGGCCTGAAGAACAAAAACAGAAAATAAATAATGGCTGTGATGCACAAAACGTTTTAAACTCTGTTTCTCTGCTTACGGAGTAATGTGGATATAAAGCGAAGCTGAGCTCAGGGATTTTTATTGTTTCTGCACTCACTTCGTAAAGGTGTGTTTACTTTCTTCCCATCATCTTTCTGACCAATGTATAGATGAAAGTCTTCTGGATTTACCCGGAAATCCGGACATTTGACAAAACTGTTGTAAATCTCCGGTTTCCCAAACGGGGAAATTTATTTTTCGCGTTCCTAGACGTGGCGTAATACTTCGCATTGTCCTTGCATGGGCGCGGTCCTTAAATAGCCCAAACATAGTTCATTGATTAAAGACAGGTGTTCTTTGTTAACGGTGCGCGTGCTGGAGCTCGTTAGGCGTGCGTGCCCAAGGCGCGCCTTCAGGTGCACGAGCTACGGCGCGCAGGACTGACTCCGTTCTGCACAACACAATCGCACTAGAAAGCATGTTCAAGCTGCCAGTGTAGCTGCGGTCTTTTTAGTTGCGAATTATGAGTATTTTCTCGTGTTAATAATTCGCCATGACAAAACAAGCGAAACTTTCCTCCTTCTTTCGACGTGAAGAGAGGTAAGCAATTTATTATATATTTTTTTTCCATCAAAGTTGCATTTTGTGGTTTCGAAGCTAAGTTTTAGCGCCGTTTCTAGAACACAACATCAAGAAAACGTGGAAGAAACAGCAATAATGGAAGAGCCGGTTTCTAAGCTGCCTAAAACTAGCAATGGTAATTATTTCTTGTTCCATAATGCACTCAGGCTGCCAGTTACTGTGTGACGACCCCCCACCCCCCGAAAAATCCTAGCTACGCCCCTGATTTACATGAGAAATTTGGTATTCATTGGTGTTTAAATTTACAGACAATACGAACTAATGTAAACGATCGGCTTCAACTCTCATAAATCTGAATTGGAAATGTTTAGCTCACTTTAGCTTCTGCAAACGCACAGCTCTACTAAAAGATTGATAAACGAGGCTCAACGTCCCCAACATTGAAACCTGAAAGCTTTAGAAACTCTAACGGACCTTTACTTTTTAACAGCACTGTTTTGGGATTTTGCTGAGTTTACCTTCAACTGTCTGACTTTTTTCAAAGTGATGAACTGTGTAGCAGGAAAATCACCGCGTTTTCTAAACGCACTCCTGAAAATTTACTCATTAACGAGGGGAATTAAATTTTTGATATTTTTGACATGTTAATCATTAATGTACATGAAAGAAAAAGGCTTAAAAGTTATAACTTGTTTTAGTGAAAATAAGTACTAAAATGTACTAGAATGCAGGGGTTTGCATGTTATGTTATTAAAAATTTTTCAGGGGACGTTGCCCCCCCCCCCCCCCCCCCCCCCCCCCCCCCCCAATCTTAGTTTGACTTTTTCAAAAGTTCAGTTTTTTTTTCTTTGCTCCACTTTCATCTCTACCAATGAATGAAGGAGATTTACAGATGTGTTTTCAGCTCTAGACTCAGCATGAGGTGGAATATCATCATCTTGAATCTCATGGTACAAAATACTGATGAGACAAATGTTTCCGTTTAATATTCATTACGATATCTTTGAAAAATTAATTCAGTAACCTGTAGAACCATTTTAGCAACAATAACTTTGTTGTAAATGTATTCTGTAGGAGTTTATCACTCTGACATGATTTTGGAAAAATTTTGACCCACTCTTCGTTCCAACGTTGCTTCAGTTTATGCTCCGCTCTCTGAAGATCCCACCACAGCATCTCGCTGGGGTTGAGGTCTGGACTGTGACTCAGCCATTCCATCACCTTCATTTGATTCTTCTTCAGCCATTTGGATGTTGATTTTCTGGTGTGTTTGGGGTCATTGTCCTGTTGTCACCCAATCTGAGCCCAGACTAAGCTGCTGGACAGATGACCTCACATCGGTCTCCAGAATATCCTGGTATAAAGTGGATGGTTGTCTCAATGACTGCATGGTTCCCAGGTTCTGTGGCTGCAACTCAAGCCCAGATCTTCACCCCTCCAAAACACCATGCTTCACAGTTGGTATGAACGTTTCACCAGACATCTCCACTTTGGTCTCATCATCCCAAAGGATATCGTTCCAGAACTTTCGTGGTTTGTTCAGATGCAGTTTTTCAAACCCGAGTCATGCTGCATGTTCTTTTCCGTCAGAAGAGATGTTTTTCTCTCCAAGAAAGTCATGCGTGTTCTGTCTTTTTCTGGTTGTGTTGTCATGAGCATAAACATTTAATGTGCTTCCAGAGGCCTGTAGGTCACGTGATGTAGCTCTTGGGTTTTCTTTATATCTCTGAGTGTTAAATGGTCTGACTTTGGACTGGATTTGCTGGGATGCCCGTTCCTGTCCTGAAGGCTCTTCATTGCTAAACAATCCTCACTGTGTTATGGTGAATTTCAAATTGTTTGGAGATGGCCTTATGACCCATATAATCGATGAGTAGGAACAAATGCTTCTCTGAGGTCATGTCTGGTTTATTTTATTTCGTGCAGTGAGAAAATGAAAAAAAAATAGTTTTTCTCTGATCCAGACTGAAGAACCGGAATAACCAAGTACACTTTTAATAAAAAAACAATTGTGTGCACAAATTGATTGTTTATAATAATTGTCAGGTGCTTGTGTGTGTTTGCGCTCCACAGCGAAGCCTGGAGGCCGTGTGAGGTGTCAGTATTTCCCAGCAGTGGATAAGGTTTTGTTTGTGGATGATTATGCAGTGGGATGCAGGAAGGACCTGAACGGAATTCTGCTCTTGGACACGGCTCTGCAGGCTCCTGTGTCCAAACCAGAGGACATGGTCCAGCTGGAGCTCCCGGTCACAGAGGTAGGTGGGCCTTAAACCCTCACGCAGAGCTTAGAACGAGCCTTAAACCCTGACGTGGCGCTGAGAGCTAGTCGTCAGTTGGCTCACTGGAGCGTTATAAATGTGTCATAAAGGCGTTATATGCCCATGCTTCATCATAGTGCTCCTCGGATTTTCTACACACTCGGCAGCTTAGCGTTCGTGGTTGTCATGGCTGTCTTGTGACTGCGAACGCAGCTCACTTAGCTGTTAGCTCAGCGGGTAGCTCGGGTAATTATCCTCAGGAATGTCATGAGAGTTATAGGGTTTTGGTAAATGAACAGATTCTTAACTCATTAGCTCATATACATGTGTCGCACCATGGGATTTTTGTACCAAATACTCTGTTTACAGAATGCGTAGAAATGGTGTTGAAAAGCGCCGTAAAAGTGGTACATGTATCCTATGGGGGCGCTGTTGAGGTGATTATTCATTGATGGTTACTGGATCAGCCAGTGAAAACGGTGCAAAGTATCTCACACTTTTCAACGCCGTTTCTATGCGTTCTGTAAACCGGCATATCGGGTGAAATTCAGTCCAAATTGCTTGAAACTGGTCTCTGTTCTGTAGATATTACAAATCAAAGATAAAAAAAAAAAAAAGGCTTCGTTTTTATTAAACGGCCGTAATGTTCTGTATGAGGATCACACGGTCCAAAATGGGGCTCAGTGGTTAATGAGGCCCATTTTGGACCGTGTGATCCTCATACAGAGGATTACAGCCATTTAATAAAAATTAAGCCTTTTTTTAATCTTTGATTTGTAATATCTAAAGAACAGAGGGAAATTTTTGCTGAATCCTTCATCAGAAACCGTGAGAGCGAGAGAACATCCCTGTAAAAGTGATCTGATTGATATTGATGAGTAATCCAGTGGGAAACTGATCAGGAGAGAGAGAGAGAGACTGAGCGCTTTCCCGTGACTCAAAAAGAAAATCGCCGGCAGTTTCCCGACGTCCCGCGAGCAGAGTTTTTACTCTGTTGTACCGACTTCAACCTGCCGTTACTCCCAAAGTACTGAACAGATCTTAACCAGATACATTTCTGTGGAACTCAGAGATTATACGCTTTTTCAGGCCTTCATCTAAATGGGGGAACAGGGGCGCTGCGCCCTCTTACTCTTGGCGTGCGCCCCCTTACCGACTCCGTGAAAACATCCCAGCAACACTACGTGACAATGTGTCTGATCATCAAATACGTTATAATTGCTCCAGAAATATTCCAATCATAGTAGCTACACCGCCAGACGGTGCAAAAACAATCCGAATTGGCGTTTTCCAGACTGAGGCGCCATGTTGTTTAGTTGTTTACTTGTCGCGGCTGCTCTCGCGAGATTTGACATGGGTTACATACAAGGTCAGCTGACTTGTAGCGCGAGATTTCTCGAGACTGAATGACCTTTCACCCACCGGCGCGGGAGCTTTTGACAGAAGTAGTTCGCGAGTTGTTTTTGTTGACACTTGGGCATTTAAAGATGTCATCCCGCAGCACGAAACGGAAGAAAGCCAAAGACTGTCTGGGGCAGAAGAAGATTAGGCCAAATAAAAAAAAAATAGTGTGTTTCCGGTAACCTGACCGATCAAGAATTTCCGCGTCGAAATTGCCGACCGTAAAGTTTTTATTACAAATTTCCCTCGATATTTTAGTGTAAGCGTCGTTAGTTTGTCATAATTTTTTGTTTCAGCGCATTCAAGTTGTGAAAGAAACGATAAAAAGTAAAATGTTTCGCCACTTCTATCAGCCGTCCTGCATAAACTGAGCCGAGCCGCCATTTTGAATCCTCATTCAAGGCTGTAATGCAAATTGCTTCCTTTTCAGTATACAAGTGCACTTCCATGGCAGGGAAAAACACTACATTTTGCCGCCTATGTAGTCCCCTATTTATACAAATAGGAGTCATTCAGGATTCAGCCATGTTTTTGCTCGACCCAAGTTCTACAGTAGGCTAGGCCGTCTGCTTTTAATGGAAGTAGCCGAGCCTAGGACGTTATTTTCACGTTATTTCTTGATAAGGTGTTTTCACGTTATTACATGAAAATATCATGAAATATCGCTTCTGTAGATCATAACTCGAACTCTCGCGATATATATTTTTTTTTATTCGTTTAAAGATTTAAAACACTTATTTTATTATGATGTGTGGTATAAAGGATTCTGTGCCAAAATACTATTTTGTAAGATGTTTACTTGTGTTAATTTTTTCGAACAAAATAAAAAAAAATTAAGAAAAAAAAAAACTTTCCTACCTACCGACCTTATTTTAGTATTTCATGTTACCGGAAACACACTTTTTTTTTTTTTTTTTGGCCTTACTTCTTTCTTTTTCAATGTTGACAGACAATTTGTTACAATTTCCCTCTCAGATAGCCTCAGAATGTCCCCTTGGAGCATTTTTCAAAGGCTTTGCACGGCAGGGGGGACAACCGGCACCAATCCCCCCCCCGCTCCCTCGCCATGGTGAGCGCTCTCATACTAAATTTTTCTATAAAAAACCCTGTTTTTAATGATAGAAAATATTCAAGAGTTAAGCAGCGACAGATTTGGAAACTCAGATGAGCGTCTGCATGGAGAATTTTCACAGCACAGCCAGGGAGAGTCTGATATACCGACTGTAAACAGGGCATTTGGTAAAAAAAATCCTGTAGCATGACACGTGTGTGTTAAATATCCCAGCGTAGTTTGAATCCCCTGTGCACCTACTATCAGTTGTTCAGACCCCCTGTGCTGCTCTGCTGGTGTATCTCTGAGTGAGAACCTGTATGAGTGAACTCCAACATCAAACTGCAGAGCTCCTACCCTGAGAGCCTGAAGATGATCAGGTCTGGTAGCAGGCCGAGAAATTCATATATTTTTTTCCCAGCCAGCCGGACTAGTTCCCTTCCAAAGTAACTCGCCAAACAGAAAATCAACTCGCCAAAATTTGTTCACGTACGAATTTTACTTCTGTCAAAAATAACGCAAAAGAGAGTCGTTCCCATTGTTCATGACTAATGTGCAGTTATTTCAAGACCCGAGGATTTTGATACTGTTGTTTAAATACATAAATGAGAACAACACAGAGCACCGTAATATAATATCAACAAATAATAATATATTGGAAAACTTGGCAACTTGGTGTATGAGTATTGAAAACAAATATACTTACTATCATGACTATAGCACCCAAAATATGTCCAACATGCTTTCTGTATTTCACCATTTATGAGAGAGAAAGCATTAGGAGCTCATTACTGACTCGGAATCAACTTGAAAAAAATTAACTATTCCATAAAAATCGTATCGCAGCTGAGGCCTACCCTGCTCCCACGTTTGCTTACAAGTCCTTTGTTGTTTCTCCTTCTCATAGGCTTTATCGGCGGCCTTTTTCTCCTCTTCAGACCGAGGTTGCTTTGTCCCCGTCTCTGGCGGTTTCTGTACACCTTTCAGAAAATTCCACATCGCAACGTAGCTTTGGCAGATGTAGATGTAAACAACAGCAAAAACACGTGTTTAAATGGGCGATAATGTGGCCACATCTATTGAATTTGATAACGTGATGTGGCAGCGGGGGTCAGCACGGTGGTGTAGTGGTTAGCGCTGTCGCCTCACAGCAAGAAGGTCCGGGTTCGAGCCCCGTGGCCGGCGAGCGCCTTTCTGTGTGGAGTTTGCATGTTCTCCCCGTGTCCGCGTGGGTTTCCTCCGGGTGCTCCGGTTTCCCCCACAGTCCAAAGACATGCAGGTTAGGTTAACTGGTGACTCTAAATTGAGCGTAGGTGTGAATGTGAGTGTGAATGGTTGTCTGTGTCTATGTGTCAGCCCTGTGATGACCTGGCGACTTGTCCAGGGTGAACCCCGCCTTTCGCCCGTAGTCAGCTGGGATAGGATCCAGCTCGCCTGCGACCCTGTAGAACAGGATAAAGCGGCTACAGATAATGAGATGGGATAAGATGTGGCAGCGGGGGTGTGGCCAAGCGTTGGTCTGTGATTGGAGGGCGGAGTCAGGGAAGGTAAGTGGTGGAATCATTGCACCTGATGGGGATTTACCTGTGTTTGTGTGTCTTCCCCAGTGACCACACCCTTTAAAAGGAGAGGAGAGCAGAGAAAGGGAGCGCTCTCTCCCCAACCAGAAAGTGTGTGTGTGTGTGTGTGTGTGTGTGTGTGCGCGCGCGCGCGTGCGGCTGAGAAGTGATAAAAGGCTGAAAAGCTAGCAATAAGTAGTTCATTGAGAACTCAGTTCTGGCCTGCCGTGCTTCTGTGCTCCACCCACCTGGTCCAATACTACACGTGATTACCGCAATATTCAACGAGATGCGTTATATGCATGCGCAGTAGTGAAAAAACCGACAGCCTGACTCGTACACGATATGATTTAGAATTCTTCGGTAGTTTCCATCCTGCCGATAAACACATCGATTAACACAGACACAGCACGCGCTTAATGTGGCGGCTTTAGTTGACGGTGTGTCTGAATCTTCGCTTCATATGTATTTTTTTTTTTTATTTTCAACTAGCCAGCCGGGCTGCCTAGTGACAGGAATTACTCGCCAAATGACAAATTAAGTCGCCTCGGGCGACCGGACCACCGCGAATTTCGAGCCCTGGGTAGTGTAATATAATCAGAGTGAACATCACGGGGTCTCGGTGCAGTGTGATGTGGTGATGATTGGGGCGGAGTTTGTAATGATCTGAACTGAATCAGTGGGTCAGTTGAGAGATCACCACCACGTCATGGTCATGTGACAGCTGCAGGAGAATGCAGACAGACCGGTCAGGTGTGGTTTATAGTGTACAGGGTTGATGTGAGGTATGCACCACTCCCTGTCTGCCTGTCTGTCTGTCTGTCTGTCTGTCTGTCTGTCGAGATCAGCTGTGATGTTCACTCCAACCCAGGAGACGTGTCCAATCACAAGTCACTCTCACAGACCACAGGAAGGCTGAGGGTTTAAAGTGTCCACCACACAATCAATATTTGTATATGGTGTGGAACTGATTAGCACCAAAAACCTATACGGTCAGGTCCAGAATTATTGGCACCCTCAGGTTTAAAAAAAAGCTGAAATTGAGAGAAATCTAAAATTTTAATTGAAGTAAATGTACTTTTCTGATTGTGTCCGAGTCGTCCTGACAGTCATAAAACTCCCCTGCTCAGCAAATTGTTGTTTTACAGTGTGAATTTTAGTTATTAATGTAAATCTCAGAACACACACGCAAAACAAATAAAACAGAAGTGTAAACTGTGTTTCTCTCTCTCCTTTTTCTCTCTCTGTGTTTCTCTGTCTGTTTGTGTCTCTCGCTCTCTGTCTGTGTCTCTCTGTCGGTCTGTCTCTCTCAGGCTCAGCAGATGCTGTACGCGTGCCTGGAGAAGGTGGACATTTCGAGCACAGAGGGTTATGACCTCTTCCTCACGCAGCTGAAAGAAGGCCTGAAAAATACCTCACACGAGACGGCAGCCAATCACAAAGTGGCCAAGGTGTGATCCTCAACACTCCACACGTACACTACAGTGAGGGATCGCGGCTGTTACAGACAGGAAATGGATCAGAAAGAGTCGCGTCACTTTATTTGTACAGCACTTTTCACAGCAGATGCTGTCACAAAGCAGCTTTACAGAAAATTAAACACTTCAAACATATGAGCTGATTTTATCCCTGATGAGCGAGCCTGGTTATAGAATCGGATCACACGCTGTCAGTATAAATGCACAGGTGATTATAGAAAATCGTGCACTCTGATTGGTCGAGAGATTCAGACTATTTCTTGATGATCACCTTGAGCGAGTCAGTAAATCTCTGTGGTATAAGTGGAATAACGCACTCCTGCCTGTGAGAGGATATGAGCATGATGCACTTGGGGACATGCAGTAATGCACCACGCCAGTGTGTGTGTCCTTCCTTCCACCGGAGATTTCACTCTAATCACGTGTTAATCCTTTTGGCAACGCCAGAGTTCCAATGGCTTGATGGGGCGTGGTCTGGATCGTGCAGTAGCAACAGGGCATGGTCCAGATCGCATGGTCGTGGTGTGTGTGAACCCATTACTGAACATTTCAAAGACTTCCCCACAGCAGTGTGTGTGTGTGAGAGAGGCTGTGCTGCTGCAGCTTCATTAATTATTCATGTTCATTCAGTTCAGTTTAATACTCTGTTCTGCTTTGGCTTTGATTTTGGGTCCAGTGCAAGGTATCTTATTACACACTCTCTCTCTCACACACACACACACACACACACATACTCTTGCGTGTCAGCAAATTTGCAAGCTTCCTCAAGTACAGTGTTTCAGTATTTTTTTTTTTTTTAAAGATTTTTTTTGGGCTTTTTTCCCCTTTATTATTGGATAGGACAGTGTAGAGACAGGAAATGAGCGGGAGAGAGAGACGGGGAGGGATCGGGAAATGACCTCAGGCCGGAATTGAACCCGATTCCCCAGATTTATGGTATGGCGCCTTATCCACCTGAGCCACGACGCCCCCATTTCAGTATTTTTAACCATCATTTAGTGTTTGCTTCTACTTTATTATACATGGACACTGAATGTTTAATCTGACTGCAGTGTACATGCACCCACACACACACACACACACACACACTGCTGTTTAAGCAGCCAGTCAGGATTTAGGATAAGTTTTAATGCGATAGTGTAGTGAGTAAACACGTCCTGATAAAAATAACAAAAAATACACATTCCGCTGTGTACAAAATGTGAATACGAGTGTCCTTTCTCTCTCTCTCTCTCTCTCTCTCTCTCTCTCTCTCTCTCTCTGTCTGTTGTTCTCATTATGAAAGATGATACTTTTAGAAAAATAAGTTTAGATAAGCAAACAAAGCAAGAAAGTCAGCAAATAAATGAGAAATTAATGTATACATGTGTGTTACACACAAGATTTATTATTTATATATTTTACATTCCTCATTCATGTTTCTGTCTGTGTGTCTGTCAGTGGGCAACGGTGACGTTCCATCTGCCCCACCACGTGTTGAAGCTGGTGGCGAGTGCCATAGTGAACGAGCTGAAGAAGCTGAACCAGAACATCGCTGCTCTGTCTGTCGCCTCCTCCGTCATGGACAGGCTCTCCTACCTCTTACCCAGCGCCAGGCCGGAGCTCGGGGTCGGCCCAGGACGCTCCGTAGACCGGTCAGTCATCACCGCCTCGTGTGTGTGTGTGTGTGTGTGTGTGTGCTGAACTCTGATGTGGGTCATTTACAGAAAGCTGTGTGTTACAGCTCAGGGTAGCCAGGAGTGTTGAAGATAGGCCACACCCCTTCCAAAGTGATTAAAACAGCTCTCTGTGGGTGGTATTAATGATGGCGTGACATCAGCATTCCAGAGAAGATTTGATTGGCTGCAGATGTAGTTCACATCCCCAAGTACCATGAGTTTTTAGGGAATTGTACAAGGACTCGCTGAGTTTAATTTCACACTGCTTCATTTAAAATCTACTGCCAGGTTCATAAATATCCAGGAAGAGTAGAAAAGTGTGAACCCCTCTGCCCTGAAGATGTCTGAAGACTTATTTACAGCTTCACCTCTGACGCTGAAGACTCTTTCTATCAAGGTCACAAACATCTCACTGTTCTGGAGAAAACCTCAGCATATCGCTGATCATTTCGTTCTTTGTTAAATAACAGTGTGATCTGTTCCAGAGCGAGTGTGTTAATTATACATGAATCTGTGATGAGCAGCTGCTGTTAGTGAAAATTAATCAACACCACCTCTTCTGACCAATCAGGATCCAGACTGAGACAGCACTGTGGTGTAGGAACAGAGAGAAGATCTCATCTCATTATCTGTAGCCGCTTTATCCTGTTCTACAGGGTCGCAGGCGAGCTGGATCCTATCCCAGCTGACTACGGGCGAAAGGCGGGGTACACCCTGGACAAGTCGCCAGGTCATCACAGGGCTGACTCATAGACACAGACAACCATTCACACTCACATTCACACCTACGCTCAATTTAGAGTCACCAGTTAACCTAACCTGCATGTCTTTGGACTGTGGGGGAAACCGGAGCACCCGGAGGAAACCCACGCGGACACGGGGAGAACATGCAAACTCCGCACAGAAAGGCCCTCGCCGGGCACGGGGCTCGAACCCGGACCTTCTTGCTGTGAGGCGACAGCGCTAACCACTACACCACCGTGCCACCCCAGAGATATGAGGATGATAATAAAGGACATCTGTTGAACACAGAGGGTTACTTGTTTTAGATACAGAGGGCGTGAGTTCTCACAGGGATGTGTGTGTGTTTTGTGTTTGATTTCAGGTCTTTGATGTACAGCGAGGCAAACAGGAGAGAGACGTTCACGTCGTGGCCTCACGCCGGTTACAGGTGGGCTCAGCCCGACCCCATGGCCCAGGCCGGCTTCTACCACCAGGTACCTCCTGCACTCCAAACATCTCTCATCTCATGGGGGTGTAAATGTTTTAAACCTGTCTAATCCTGCACGCACTCCTGTACGGAGGTGTGATGGAGCATCAGAAAAGCACAGAGATCTGCTCCTGGTTTAGATTTCATCAGCAGGAATCCCCTGCACCGTGAACCGCCGAATCGAGACGGTTACCACGGAGACGACGGGACTCCATTAGATCGTGTGTCCTGTTGTCATGCCAACAGAGCCTGGTGAGCACGAGGAGAATGGCCGGCTCTGTTTTAAAGATATAAAGGGTGATCCCTCGCTGTAGGAGCGACACTCGACTGGCGTTCATGTTTGATCTCGAGTTCACGCTTGCTGCGTTCGTCTTTGTTGAGGTCTCGTTTATTTTCACTTCACGTCAGGCCTCGTTTATCAATGGTTTAGTAACGTCAGGTTTACAAAAGTTTCTGAAATGCTGATTTTCTTTGTACGTGTGTGTGTTTGTTTTGAGCACATTAAAGTGCAAAATGCGTTCCTGACACAGCTCATTAGCATTTAGTGACGCCCACAAAAAGCCATAAAAGGTGAAGTGCACATACAGCTGGGAGCACGACATGAGTGATCAGGGTAAAGGCTGGAGGGGAAAAAAAAATGTAGAAGATATTTTGACTCCTATACCAAAAAAACAAGTTTAATAGGAGCAGTGTGACTACGATTACAATTTTTATTTATTAAAAAATGGCGCCTTGGGGACGTCGTGGCTCAGGTGGATAAGGCGCCATGCCATAAATCCGGGGACCCAGGTTCGATTCCTGAGGTCATTTCCCGATCCCTCCCCGTCTCTCTCTCCCACTCATTTCCTGTCTCTACACTGTCCTATCCAATAAAGGTGCAAAAAGCCCCAAAAAAATCTTATAAAAAATGGCGCCTTGTACAGTACTCTAAAAAAATCAATTTACAGTTGCATTTAGTGTTTGTGAAATGAGTAAGTTCCTTTTGTCACTTATGTTATAGCAGCGACAAACAGTCATTCCCTCAGCAGCCTCGACTTGTTCTCTCTTTTGGAGTTAATAAGCAAAAAAACCCCCCAAAAAACGCAGCTTGTTCCATGATGTTCCTGAGAAACTGAAGAAGTGTGAACTCCTCTGTCCTGAAGATGTCGGAAAACTTTGGGAAAAGCTCCAGCTTCCTCTCTGACACTTGCACAGTGCTGACACTGGAGACTCCTTCCAGAAACATCACACACACATTTCTCCTCAAGTCCCTGTGAAGGAGCTGTTACTATAGAAACAGTAATGTATTTGAGTGAGTGTGTTAATATAATCTGACCAATCAGAATTCGGCACTGCTGTGGTGTGATGGATGGGAATAGATGTTTATGTACATGGTCATGTTTGTCCAAAAACAGGAAATGCACTTTCAGAACATCTAATGAAATGTTTTTTCCCCCTTTCTTTGCCCTCCTGGACAGCCTGCGTCTACAGGAGACGACCGGGCCATGTGCTTCACCTGCAGCGTGTGTCTGGTCTGCTGGGAGCCGACCGATGAGCCATGGTGGGGGTTCAGACACACTGACACACTGACAGTAAATCCAAAGCACTCGAGCGTTCTAAACACCCGTGTGTTCTCAGGTCTGAGCACGAGCGCCACTCGCCCAACTGCCCATTCGTCAAGGGAGAACACACCCAGAACGTTCCTCTGTCCGTCACTCTGGCCACCAGCCCCGCCCAGTTCCCCAGCTCCGACTGCTCCGATAAGATCTCCTGCTACGGCTTCGGCAGCTGCCCGCACTTTCTCGCCACCGCCACCAAGAGGGGCAAGATCTGCGTCTGGGACGTGTCCAAGCTCATGAAGGTAGAGTGGAGACGTCTCGGAGATCTGAGACGACCGTTTAAATCTCTCCGTACACACCGTCCTCGTTATTAAAGCTGAAAATAAAAGACAATTCAAGGAAAAGTCCAGCCTGAGTCACGTTCAACACCTTTTATATAAAAATATAATCTCATTTTAAGTTATATACACGTCTCATTCAATCGTGTTTTGTCTAGGGTGTATTTAATAAATTTAATAAAATGTTTTTTTTCTTTGTTTTGGCCTTGTGTAAGATTTGCATTTAAATAGATATAATTCAAAGTTACAGATTTTGAGATTTAAAAAAATATATATATCAGTAGCTTAAATATTACAAATACAGGTTTTATTTATTTAAAAAAAGTTTTCTTTTTTTAGAATTCTTAAAATTAAAAATGGTTCATTGTAATTTTAAAAAATTAATATTATTTGGTAATAATTGTTTAAAAATTTGAGAATATTTGAAATATTTCCAGTTTAACTTATTGTGATGCTACGATCAGAATTTTACAAGTGAAAAGGTAAAATTAATCAGTCAATTAATTAAAAGTTTTGAAAAATAGTAATATAACTTTAAAAATGAAGAGCATTCTGCTTTATATTCATCGTCCAACACTTAAAAATATTTATCTTAACAGCTGTCAGACAGAAACAAGACCTAAATAAACCTCACAGAGATTAAACCTGCTGCAGATCTTTCATCAAAACCTGTGAACGTTCTGTACATGAACATCTGCTTGAAATAAAACCTGAACTATTTCCACTGTTTTCACGCTGGAGGATGTGAGACACTTGTACTTATTTTCAGAGTTTTTTCTTCTGAACTTGTATATCAAGTTTAATAATAATAGCAAGAAGAATGTAAGTATAGGAAGAGTAATTAAAAACAACAGTAATGCTCAGAGAAATAAGAAAAAGGAACCATACAACTTTTATGAGTCAGAACAACAAGCCAATGACTGTGCTGGAGGCGGGGCTTGAAGAAAGAAAACCTCGCAGAACATTATACACAAAATACACAGTGTACTCTCATCCTTTCAGAAGGGTTAAAACGTACGGTCACTCTCAGGATTCATCATCTCTGTGTGTGTGTGTGTGTGTGTGTGTGCGCGTACGTGTGTAGGTGCATTTAAAGTTCGAGGTGAACCCGTATGACCCGGCCATCCTCAGGCAGCTGATCCTGTCAGGAAGTGAACAGCAGAGTGTATCTGGTTCTGATTCTCGCAGACCCACACTGACCTGGTTAGAGGACACGTCCAGCTGTTCGGACATCCCTAAACTGGAGGGGGACAGGTAATACTCTTCTACACGTCTACTCTCTTACACGGTGTTCTCCACACTTTTACATAAAATCCAGCCACAAATAAATTATTATTATAATGAGGATTTAAGTCGGACCATCTGCGTAGTGGTTTGATCTAGAGGTCTGCGCGGGTCGGATTTTTCAGTCCCGCTCCCGTCCGCGCCCGCATTGTGCAGTCCCGCCTGCGCCCGCAAAGAATTATGATTTTCAGTCCCACTCCCGCCCGCGCCTGCCATATTTTGTCCCACTCCCGCCCGCAAATCCCGCATGATGCAGACGTTCGCGTTATTTCTCAGGAAAGTTCTTGTCTTGACACAGCGTGATGATGCCCCGCCCCCTACTTTGAGTGGATTTGAGCATAAATATCTACAGCTCACGTTCACGTTTGTTATTATTTACCTTGTTTCTGAATTCAGCATGTAGTGTCTCTAATAATAATAATAATAATAATAATTAGTGTTGTCAAGCGATTAAAATATTTAATCGCAAATCGCACATTTTTATCACATGAGAAACCATTGTAATTCTCTGATCAGCATAAAAAAGTGAATGGGCTTGCTTTGTACCAATGGTGTTTTTTTTAATTGCAAAGCAGAGCTAGTAAGAGAAGTGAATTGATTTACTGCTTGAGTTAGTCTACAACTCTAATCAGAGAGACAGGTTACACAGTGCCGGTAGGCTTGACTCTGCTATCCCAGAAATCCTTCCTGTAATATGCAAATTTGGCCACCTCTGATTGGATGAATTTCTGGGATAGCATTGAGTCAAGCCTACCGTCACTGTGTAACCTGTCTCTCTGATTAGAGTTGTAGACTAACGCAAGCAGTAAATCACTTCACTCATGGTTCTCTTGCTAGCTGGGTGTGAACTGCGAGTCATTAGAGTGATCAAAGGATTTCCCGTTAGGGTGATCAATGGCAAATTTAAGATGCCATTCCTCACTCAATCTGGCAATCTGACTCTCTCTGCAAATGTAGGCATCTTAAAATGTTTTTATTAATGCCAAATAAAATATCCAGCACAAATTATATATGATAGACATAAATTAATAATTTATAAATTTTATTTCAAACACGTTTTTAGTTAGCGGGACTGAAGCTTATCACCGCTCCCGCCCGCGCCGCATATGTGCACTCCCGCTCCCGCCCGCGCGTGCATATGTGCACTTCCGGTCCCGCCCGCGCCCGCAATGAGCTTTCAAAATTTGTCCCGCGCCGCACTGCTTTGCGGCGGGTCCCGCGGGACTCCTGCGGGAGTGCAGGGCTCTAGTTTGATCTCCGTTTTACGTTAAAACATGACAGGGTTGCCAGATGCACTACATCCTAGAAACACTGACTCCTCCTTTTCTGCATTTCTGATCTTACCAGTGTCTAATCGTGGCTTGTGTTGGGAAATGTATTATTATATTAATAAATTAAGAATGCCATACTAACACTTGCTCATCTAATACAATGTAGGTACCGTTTTCCTAAAGCAGTGTAAAAGAGGTTTTATTTTCACACGTTTACTTTGAAATAGCACGAACGGATGGAACGCTCGTGTGCATACATTACGACCCCCAGACCCTGATCTAATCACACTGATCCTGACCATGTTAAAGATGAAACATTTCTCATGTTATCTCGGATACCTCACTCCAGCTAAACTCATCCCGAGCTCGGGTGTGTTGGAAATATTAAATTAATTTACTTCCTTTCTGTGTCAGATAAAGGTTGATTTTAAGGCAGGATGTTACTCTGAGCCTTATTTTCCTCTCGTGTGTAATGATCTAAAGCCACATTTAAACCGTTGTTTCTTTTTCTTTCCACAGTGATGATCAGCTGGAGGACTCGGACAGTGAAGAACAATCCAGATCCGAGTCCGTCACAGGTACCGACAATTCCTTCATTACGCATATTAATGTGAAAGGTTTGTGTAATGCAGTGTTTATTATTTATTGTTAATACACTGCAACCCCACTATAATGAACTTTTCTTTTACTATGAACCTTCACATAAAATGAACTTGGGTCGTGTTTCCACCTTTAATGACAGTGAGTCGGGGTCTTAAAAAAAAAAATCACTGATCCATGCGCTCCTCTTCCCCCAGAGGCAGGCAGTCCGTAATCAAGTCCACAGTCAAGTTAACAATACGTGTTAACGCTATAAAACAAAGGCTTAACGAGCCTCGCTTAGGTGTTGATCATTAACAATTATCAAGAACGCTGATCACTGACTTTTAAAAAAAACAAACAAAAAAACCCTTAACAGGACTTTATTTTACGAGCTAAAAGCAGTTTTACTCGAGTCTTTACTCTGTAAGCACTGTTGTCATGGGTACTCGTTGTCACGTCCATGCGCATTGGTGCTCTGAGCACCATTAGTACTAATTACCATGCACCTGTTCCAGATTGGAGCACAATCACAGCGCATGCTTATCAGAACTCTCTAAACACACAGCTGTTGTGAAGTATACATGCTGTACAGAGTGTCTCACATTACTAAGCCTTTGTATCTGTGTATTGCTTTACTGGTTTTTGATTCGCTTTTATATTTTGGACTTTGCTTTTGTGATTATCTCTGATATTCTGTTTGTGCCTCACTCAACCGTTGGCTGTTCCATGACTCTGCCTTTGTGTTACATGTTTGAACCGTTTGCCTGCCTGTTTGTAAATAAACACTCTTCCTGCGATTACGTCCGTCATTCACCTCCATTATATGACACTAGTAAACATAAGATCCTCTCCGCCAAAGACAAACTTCATATCCTGGAGCGTCTAAAGCGCAGTGAGAAAGCAGCAAATTTATCTAAAGAATACGATATCCTGAAAAATTCAATTTCAGCTTTTAAAGAGAGCGCGCTCTGAGATTTCGTCCATAACTGCACTCAACATGACGAGCTGGAAAGAAAGATGCTGCTGTGACTTCTTTCCGTCACTTCGTAAATATGTAAATGAATTCAGCGTAAATATAAATGAAACACAGTTGGTCCTCTTTTGTGTAAGAGTGAGTGTTTCGTGTGACGAGTGGCTCCATTTCAGTATTACAAACTTTTTTTGGTATAACAAACTATCTGGACATTTCCAAGCAGCTCGTTATTGCGGGGTTACAGTGTACTTAATCGTTTTAATTTATATCTCTCTTTACACTTGTTTATGATGAGTGAATAAATACATTTTAACATTTAACCCAGAAGGGCTTTTTAGTTTTGAAGAAATTATCCTTTTTTTTTTTTTAAACAATTAAAATAATTCAATATTAGAAGCCTCACCAGACTGAATTAAATATTCATGCTGAGTTATTCTGGCTGATTTATTACTGCTGTAAGGAAATTTCTCGACTGCTGCAGCCTTACATTTACATCATCCTATTAAAAATGCTAAATTATATCAGCCAGTGATGTGTAAATGTGGAATCATCCACAGTTCTGTTTAGTTTAAGGTTTAAATATACATTTTTTTGTTTGTTTGTTTGTTTATAAATTAGTCTAAACCCTGGAAATTAAATAAAGTTTCTCTCAGATAAAATATGATATACACATTAGATGAGGAGAACAATTATTCCTGTGTGTTTGTGTTTTCAGGGCCGCTGGGTCCGAAGGAGAGCATGGAGGTGAGTGTGGGTGTGACGGCTCTGAGCGTGCTCCAGCAGCCCGAGAAGCTCCAGTGGGAGGTGGTAGCCAGCGTCCTGGAGGACACCGTTAAAGACCTGGAGGAACTGGGCGCGAACCCTCCTCATGCACTTGGTCCCTCCAAAGTGGACAAACCCATCAAGGACAAACCCGTTGAGCAGCACAACATTCCCTTCCCATGCTTGCTGGCCGGAGGTTTACTGAGCTACCGTTCGGCCGCCAGCTCCCCAATCCTGGCCCCGTCCCAGTCCCATCGCCCCCTGGAAAACCCCTTAAGGACTCCCACTCCGGCCCCTGAGGGTCTTTCACCTGATCAAGGGCCAATGGAGATTGAAACTTGCACCTTCCCCTCTGAACTGGGTTCTCCGGGTACGCTGGTGCGCCGGACGCTCCCGGTTCTCCTCCTCTACAGCATCAAAGAGGCGGACGAGAAGTCTCCCGGGAAAGTTTTCTCCCAAATGAACAATCTGATGGGAAAAGGGCTGCATGATGAAGGCTTCACCGTCCCTCAGATCATTGAGATGGAGTTTGATACGCACGAGCAGCTTCTGCTCCAGGACCCGCCCGTCACGTACATCCAACAGTTTGCAGACGCGGCGGTCACGCTAGATGGCGATAAGTGGAACTCGCCGAGACCGGGTACGTTAGTGCAATGCCTTCGCCTCCCTAAATCTCTCGAGGACGAGAACCTTTACGTGGACTCCATCACTCCCTGCAGTGACGGCGCTCACCTGCTCGTCGTCCTGCAGCCCTTCTCTGTCGAATCGCTCAACGCTATTAACCAAGTGGAGGCGCTGAACACGCTAAACCGCCTGCATTCGGCTCTGTGTAGAAGTCGGAAAGGCCAGACGATGGCTAACGGACATCAGGGACACGCCAGCACCTCGCAGAGCCAGACGCCGCTCATCCTGCCTCCTTTAGAGCAGCTGGATCAGCCGCACTCCTCCAGGCCACTAGGGGGCAGCGGAGGAGGTGGCTATTTGGCGCTCTACAAACTGAACTACTCCACACGCATCGTCACGCTCGAGGAGGAACCTGTGAAGGTCCAGCAGATCCGAGATCCGAGGGACGCCATCACGTCACTGCTCCTGCTCCCGCCAGACGTGCTGGACGCGAGGGAGGACGATGCAGAGGAGACGTCCGAGGAGTCTACTCCGTTGGGGGTGAAAAACGGTGCTGGGACTGGAATTCCTGCTCCGGCGGGATCGGGGAAGGAAAAGAGGTCAGACGTGGTCGGACTGGGCCATTTGGTGGTCACGACACAAGCAGGGTACGTGATGATCCTGGACCTGTCCACTCTGGAGGTGCTGGCCAAAGTGGAACCGTCAAAGAAAGACGGGATGGAAGAAGTGGATCCCTTTGTCTCCGTCACTTACTGCTCCGGCACGGATCGCTTGTGTGCCTGCACGAGAGGTAAACGCTCTTAAAGGGACAGCGACAATGTTTTGAGAAAGCGTTACAGAAGTATCGGTGGTGCGTGGACTTGTTCACGTGATCTAAACATGTGTTTGGGATGTACACTACCGTTCAAAAGTTTGGGGTCGCTTTGAAATGTCCTTATTTTTGAAAGAAAAGCACTGTTCTTTTCAATGCAGATCACTTTAAACTAATCAGAAATCCACTCTATACATTGCTAATGTGGTAAATTACTATTCTAGCTGCAAATGTCTGGTTTTTGGTGCAATATCTCCATAGGTGTATAGAGGCCCATTTCCAGCAACTCTCACTCCAGTGTTCTAATGGTACAATGTGTTTGCTCATTGCCTCAGAAGGCTAATGGATGATTAGAAAACCCTTGTACAATCATGTTAGCACAGCTGAAAACAGTTGAGCTCTTTAGGTGGTGTTTACATTAGACTAGACCCCGAAGCCGTTTGTTTTCAGGATAATGGCTGGCTGATGAAATTATTGGCTGGCTAGCTGACTCAGCCAAAACCTTAATGGCTGCTGCAGCCACCAAAATGTTTATGGCTACAAATGGCTGATACTGGACGTCACTGTGTGGCATATATCCGGGCGAACAGATCAAACAAATGGGGGGAATAAATAGCAAATTACCACAGGTCCCCTGGTCTCTTACTTCATTGTAAATATAAATCTAGCAAGATTGTAGTTCAATGCTAATAATAAGCTAATCTGGATTGTTCGAGGAAGGCATCTAGCTATCTACTCTCACTAGCAATGACCAGTGAAGGACTGGCAGCTATCTTACTACGATGAAAGTAGAGTGGTGGAGTACTTTTTTTTTTATCAATCTCGAAGTATGTGAAACAAACAAACAAACAAAAAAAATACCTTTACACTTTCCCTCAGCAGCGGCAAAGAATGCAGCCATCTCGTCGATATCGGAGTCGATTGATGCTCTGGGTGGGTTCCCGGGTTCCCCAGTGTATCGTGGTAACGGTGTGAGGGGCGGGAAGCCAGACAGGTAGTCACAACGGCAAGCTTGTGGTGGCTCTCTGTGCTGTGATATCAGTTCTAAATCTCTACAGTGTATGCCTATACGTCTCTATTGTGTTACTACTAGTGTGTACAGTTGATCATGTTTGTGTCACTTTTCTTGTAGCTCATGATGTGGATAAACCCATTATTTGATGTACACAATTCTTAGTGGCTCAGCCAAATTTTATTAGATAGCGGCTCAAATTGGCTTACAAAATTATTGGCTGGCGGCGGCTCAAATTCTAAATGGCGGTTTTAGCGGCGCCTGGCGGCAGCTTCGGGGTCTACATTAGACCATATCAGTGGATCATCAGATTAACGTTTTTAAAACGATTCGCGTGCATACAGCAACGCCAATACACGGATACGCTAATCACATGACTAATTAGACGGCACGTCACATAATCCCAGTGCATATCGGGCATGCGCGAGTCACTCACCACTTGCAAGTGGAAGGATGGCAAGCAAACACCTTCTCCAGCAGATAAACACACCTGGCTGTGATGTTCATGTTCTCACTGAGTTTAAGCGCCTGAAGGAGGTAAATAAGTTGAAATGTGTAAATAAACCTCAGTGCGGCTCAGCGCTTCCTCCTGCGCTCCAAATCACTCCGCCCTGAACAGCGAGTGCCCTCTGGAGGGTGCGCACTCCGGCCCTGCGCAGCTCACAGAGCGCGCGAGTGAAGCGCACGAGCAGTGATTTGGGACTGAGCCGCTGTGTGTCGTTTCCTGTAGTCCGCGCCGGTTTTCAGCAGTCGTGTCACATGACCAACGCGGCATGACCAACGCCAGCGAATCAGGAAGGTGGATATCACAGTGACGTTATCCAATGACGACGTCAGTTAGAGCTCAGCACTGCGTTTCCTCGTTCCTCAATGTTTACACAGCACCGGATCAGATACGAACTGGGTTGAATACGTGGGCCCTGGCGGATTCAAGTTGTTCCGCCTGTGGAGTCGTTTCCCGGCGTTTTAATGTGCACGGACAGTGCATCCGCGACGAAAACGAGACGGATACGGTCTAATGTAAACACCACCTTAGAGAAGCTATAAAACTGACCTTCCTTTGAGCAGATTGAGTTTCTGGAGCATCACATTTGTGGGGTCGATTAAATGCTCAAAATGGCCAGAAAAATGTCTTGACTATATTTTCTATTCATTTTACAACTTATGGTGGGAAATAAAAGTGTGACTTTTCATGGAAAACACAAAATTGTCTGGGTGACCCCAAACTTTTGAACGGTAGTGTAGCTTCACGGAACAGGCTTCAGATGCACGTCGCGTTTGTTTAATTGCTCGCATAGATAAAGCACAACGAGTGTGCTGATGAACGTAGATACAAACTAATCTTAATCAAATTTTACACGTTTAGATGAAGTGTGCATTAATGCAGTTCCGGTTAGTTGTAGAAAAACAGTCGTGCGAGAGCTTGAGAGTTTGTTTGGCACACGTTGCGTTTAGGAGTCGCTTCTTCACCATTTAGTTGTCATTTACAGCTCTGTGAGCTTTGCCTTTTTTGGAGTTTTTGGGTGTGGCTAAATGTAAATCAGCTGTGCTGTAAATGCGTTTGGGGATCTACGACTGATTTACTGTCTCAGGGTTTCACACGGGAGGACGAAGAAAATCAGCAGGAACAGGAGGTTTGATGGTTTCATCATGGAGACATGTAAACACCCCCCCCCATTTATTTATTTATTTATTAATTAATTAAAAAGATGTGAAGTAGATTTTTATAGAAGCTTAATAAAACTTGTAACTTGGGCAGTTTAAAGATGAACACACCCATTATTTTGGACTGTACAATTTATAAAAAACAAATTTTTCTTCATATAAAATGATACACTTAAAAAAAAAAAAGATACTTGTTTAGGGGTGTTTTTTTAAATTATTTTTTTTTAATGTGGGACAGTGCAATGATTTTATTATTATTTCTAGGTTAAAAAAGTGTTACTCATTATATCAGAATATATACGAGCCAGTCACATTTTAATATGCAAATGCAGGCTGTGCAGAATCGGGCTTTATCCAGGAAGGGGGTGTGGTGTGGGTTTGAGGGGTCGTGCAGTGTTTATATAATTAGGGTTATTTTGAAGAGGGTAAAAAAAGTTTTATTAGCCATTGTCTAGGTGTTGTTAGATCCCCCCCCCCGTTTATTGCCGTGTTCTTGCTGCTGACTGTACTCTTGTCGCGTCCACAAAGGGAAATTCCCTCCAGTCACTATGATGCATCTCTGAATGTTCTTATTTTGACCTGAACGCTTTCTCGTGAAGTCAGAGTTAATATTTCACGTGTTGTGAAGAGGAATAAGTGTTTACTGTGTGCTCTTCACATCATTTTCTCCTCTGTAAGGTGGAGAGCTTCATTTCCTTCAAATTGGAGGGGTGTGTGATGATATTGATGACGCCGACATTTTTGTCGATGGCCCCGTTTCTAAAGGGGTCGAGCAGCTGCTGGAGGGAGCAAAACCCTCGTCTAATCCATCGAGCCCCGGCATCACAGGTACAACACCATCGCACTGCATCATCGCCTCGGAGCGGTAACTGGCCGTCAGGATACAGGAGAGACATGTTCATTCTCTCTGTGTGTGTGTGTGTGTGTGTGTGTGTGTATAGGAGTTGACCTCCTGGTGGAGCAGCCCCTGAGCGTGGAGACGCTGTCCTCGTTGGTGGAGCTGACGCGCTTTGAGACGTTAACGCCGCGCTTCTCGGCCACAGTGCCACCCTGCTGGGTGGAGGTGCAGCAGGAGCAGCAGCAGAGACGCCACCCTCAACACCTCCACCAACAACACCATGGAGACGCTGCTCAGCACACACGCACCTGGAAACTGCAGAGCGATAGGTGTGTGTGTGTGTGTGTGTGTGTGTACACACACTTATTAATGATGAGCATTATTAGCCTGACTGCACCCCGTCATTAACCCTGACTGTCCTGCTCCGATTTCAGCACCAGCTGGGATGAGCACGTGTTTGAGCTGGTTCTGCCCAAAGCCTGCATGGTGGGACACGTGGACTTCAAGTTTGTGCTCAATGCCAGTATCACCAACATTCCTCAGATCCAGGTCACGCTGCTGAAGAATAAAGCGCCCGGCCTCGGAAAGGGCAGCGGTGAGGATGAGATGCGCTGCTCTATGGCTGTGATGTAGCTCAGGAGATTATCCTCAGATTATCCTCAGATTATCTTTTACATTAACCACAGATTGAATTTGAATATTTTCCAGTAAATTGGTGGTTAATTTGTTAATCAAACATTTATGTATTGAGAAAAAAAGACAATATGGCCTTTGCGATGTTTTATGTTTGTTAATGAAGCCTGTGCTCCTCCCTCAGAGTCCGCGGTCGATCGTCAGATCGTCTTCCCTCTGTCTCACTCGCTGCAGACCAACGGGGAGAGGAACGGTCAGCCCCTACTGCACGACTTCACCGATGACATCCAGTTCATGGACATCGAGGAGACCGGGGGTACAGCACACGCGCGCGCACACGTTCAGCTCCTCACACGTTCCTCACTGCTCTAACGAAAGGAACAGTTTGTGTTCACCTGAAAGTTTGTTCATGTATTTTTACACCTGAGCTACAACACGAGTGTAGTTCACAAGTAATACATTTTAAACATGGTGTCTAATTTCTAAATATGTCTCGGTAATTAAAGATCATGCTCTACCTACCAGTCATGCTTAAACCTCATTCGTTAAATGAAAACTGATTACTCTGCATGTGTGTAGGATCCAGGCTGTGTCCATTCCTGGAGGACCATAAAGAGGACATCCTGTGTGGCCCCGTGTGGTTGGCCAGCGGTCTCGACCTTTCGGGTCACGCCGGGATGCTGAGCCTCACCAGCCCCAAACTTGTTAAAGGTGCGGTCCACTTTAAACCACTTATAGTCTCACTGTGACTCTCCTTCGCTTTGACGGAGTCTCTGGTGTGTGTGTGTGTAGGTATGGCAGGAGGAAAGTACCGATCGTTCCTGGTCCATATAAAGGCGGTGTGTGAGAAGGGACCGGAGGAGAGTCCACGCCGAATCGTGCGCATGACTCCCACCAAACCCCAATGCAGCAACAAAACACACTCGCTTTCCTCCCTACTGCAGAAAGCCCAGGCGTCTAAGGTACACGCAGGGATGACGTGCCATAGTGTTCGATTTAATTTAAGTACGCTGTATTTCTATTTCTGACGTAAACCTGTTTTCAGGAAAAGGCCTCCACGTCCAAATCAGATCCTCAGGTAGCCTCGAAAAAGCCGGATAACCTGCGGGGCTGTGACCTGCTACTGGAGGTTTCCATCACCATCAGGAGGTTTAAGAAGACGTCCGTACCCAAAGAAAGGTCTGTGATCTGTGGTTTAGTTTAAAACAAAAAACCACCTGCTTCTCTAAGCCACCTGGAGGCGTGGCCTGTTCCATAACCTTTGATTCACTTTACCACATCATAACTAATTCCTCTGTGTTGCTTCCATGTTGAGAGCTTACTCAGGAAGGGTGTGTGTGTGTGTGTGTGTGTGTAGAGTCCAGCGGTGTGCGATGCTGCAGTTCCCCGAGCTGCAGGAGAGGCTGCTGTCCGCTCTGTGTGAGCGCAGTGAGGAGAACTCGCCCTCAGAACACGCTCAGAGCCTCATCCTCGACGTCCTCTGCTGGCTGGCCGGCGTTTACACTAACGGACCCTGCAGGTACTCGCACGCTTTACACGTTAAACATGTTCACACACAGGGGTGGTCCTGTTTTAGATTCCCACTGGGTGATAAACCTGTCGAAAAATGTCTCAGTTTCACCAAATTAATCAGCCTCCGGAAAACACACTTTAAAAAAAAAATGAAAGCTCCTCTTTATTCAGACGTTTTGTGTACAGACGTCTTGTGGAAGCCAAACGGAAGGAAACATTTCTGGTGGAATTGTAAAGGATTCTGAAATGCTGATTTTCTTTGTACTCGTGTGCGTACGTTGATCAGGGTGTGTTCCTGATGCAGCTCATTTGCATGTAGTGACGCCCATAAAAGGTAAAGTATACAGAGAGCTTGGAGAATGAAATGAGCTCTCAGGGTAAAGGCTGAGAAACAGGAGTGGAAGTTATTTTGACTCCCTTCTATACCAATGAAGGATAATAATTCATGATAATTTATTATTATTATTATTATTATTATTAATAAACGAGCACTAAATCCTCGTGCTTGTTCACGTCTCTGTGCAGACAGACTGCCCCGCCCTCTGTTTGTACACCTCCTGGTTTTTTTTTTTAAAAATCATAACAGTGATTTAGTTTTATTCGTCTTAATTTATGGGTTTGCATCGACTCACTTTCTTTATTTTTTTGATATATTTAATTACAACCAATAAAACAAAGCAGCTGGTTTTCCCTAAATGTTCTGGAAGGTTCTCTTAGTCCCTGATCTAGTGAACTAGCATGAGGATGTGCTTATGATCAAGTCTCTAAAGCTCTTCTAGAAGTCTCTCCGGAGAAGGGCGTCGGCTAAACACCATAAACATCAACAGTTTGAACTCCACAAAATATTCCAGATATTAAAGTGCAGTAATCCAGGCAGATAATATGATCTGAAGTCCACCAGGTTGAGGTTTATGTTAGTTAGTTAGTTATAGTGTGGGAGTTTTCCTAAGATTATGTTAATATTTTATTTAATATAAGATTGAATAATTTACGATAAGAGCCGTACTTATTATACAGGACACAGAAAAAGCATTAAATCGTTCTGATTTTGGATAAATTATTGAATCCAGTGATGCTGCACTGTTTCTCATGGAGTTTATTTTGTCTATCTGTAATAAATTTGTCACTGCAGCCTTAAAGAAGGGAAGGAGGGCCTTCAGGCCAAAACCAGGAAACGTCTGGGTGATATCGTCCGTGTGTGTTTTTTCCAAGCGGGACGCAGCATCGCTCACAAATGCGCCCGCTTTCTTGCACTTTGTATAAGGTACAAGGTTCTCACACAGCATCCCGGTTTACTCCTTGCTTTACTGTCGTACTACAGCCTCATGAATCAGACACACAGGCTTTTATTTTGTCATTTCTGACTCTGAAATCTGCTCTCATAATTATTATTAAAGTTTTGATAAATATAAGCCAATCTATTTTAATATTTTTATTTTATTCATTTATATCCCTAAATAGATCAATTATATACGTCAGAATTTAATCAATCATTTTTTGAACACCATGTTGTATTTTCTTGATTAAACACTAACAAGTGTAAGATCATTTCATGGAATAATTAGTTTGAACATCATCTAAAGACTCGATTTGTGGTTAAAATGTCATTTTATGAACAGGATAAATTTTTTTTTTTAAAAATTGAATGCAAATATATTTGTAAGATCAATTTTTTTTTTCAAAAGAGAATTTTTTTTTTTTCAAATATTAAAATTTTTATTTTATTCCCCTGAGGATGTCGCATAACATTTTGCCTCGATCCTAAGGCGAGTCTTTATCTACAGCTCAATACACAAATTAAATGATAAGCTAACGAGATCTTGTGATATCTTTTTTTTTTTTTTTTTTTTTAAATAGTTTAAGCTGCTTCCTCTCAGATTACATCATTAACATTGTAAAATGTTAAACATTTTGTACAGATTTAATCTATTATTCTTGCCTTTGAGTGTTGTTGCTCTGCTGTAGAACTCAACCCCCTGTCCCTCACAGGATGTCCTGCTCACTGTGAGTGTGAGAGTGTTAATGTGGATAAACCCTGAGCAGGGTTCTGTTAGAGCTCCGTGTTGAGTTCACCGACTCTGTGCTGTTGTGTTTGTGCAGTAACGGTAAAGGGGAGGTGAATCAGCAGGGCTTCGGTCAGGCGCTGTTAAAGGCCCTGCTGGATAACATGCCTTATTTACCTGCTGCAGCGACCGGAGGTAACCACGCCACTCCTTCTGTTTCATTTCTGTAGTGCATCGTTATTGTTGAGCGTGTACTGTTACAGTAGGATCTCATTCTCACAGTCTGGACAGATAAACTAACACAGTTATTAAAAACACAACTTGTCAAAAATGCTCCGTCCTGAAGATGTAAAGTTACAGCTTTACCTCTCTGTGTGTGTGTGTGTGTGTGTGTGTAGGTTCTGTGTACTGGTACTTTGTGCTGTTAAACTATGTGAAAGATGAAGACTTGGCGAGCTGCAGTACAGCCTGCGCGTCTCTGCTAACGGCGGCGTCACGGCAGCTTCAGGAGCGTCTCACTCCACTGGAGGCTCTGTTACAGACCAGGTCAGAGAACTCGCCTCAACACACACACACACACACACACACACATGCGCTAGCAGGTGACGAGTCTCATGTCACTTTTTACAACTGTGTGTGCACTGTGGACATAGTGACTGTCACTGGTTTTGCTTGAGGGTGTGGTGTTGAGAAAATGAACGTTTTTTTTTTTTTGTGTGTGTACAGGTACGGTCTGTACGGTTCCCCATTTGACCCGGTTCT
>NC_083579.1:1641383-1681383 GCF_027579695.1 Neoarius graeffei | reverse complement strand
CCCCTAATTCTGCACCGACAAATAGTGGAGCAATATCAGAAAGGAGTTCGACAGTGTAAAATTGCAAAGAGTTTGAACACATCATCATCTACAGTGCATAATATCATCAAAAGATTCAGAGAATCTGGAAGAATCTCTGTGCGTAAGGGTCAAGGCCGGAAAACCATACTGGGTGCCCGTGATCTTCGGGCCCTTAGACGGCACTGCATCACATACAGGCATGCTTCTGTATTGGAAATCACAAAATGGGCTCAGGAATATTTCCAGAGAACATTATCTGTGAACACAATTCACCGTGCCATCCGCCGTTGCCAGCTAAAACTCTATAGTTCAAAGAAGAAGCCGTATCTAAACATGATCCAGAAGCGCAGACGTCTTCTCTGGGCCAAGGCTCATTTAAAATGGACTGTGGCAAAGTGGAAAACTGTTCTGTGGTCAGACGAATCAAAATTTGAAGTTCTTTATGGAAATCAGGGACGCCGTGTCATTCGGACTAAAGAGGAGAAGGACGACCCGAGTTGTTATCGGCGCTCAGTTCAGAAGCCTGCATCTCTGATGGTATGGGGTTGCATTAGTGCGTGTGGCACGGGCAGCTTACACATCTGGAAAGACACCATCAATGCTGAAAGGTATATCCAGGTTCTAGAGCAACATATGCTCCCATCCAGACGACGTCTCTTTCAGGGAAGACCTTGCATTTTCCAACATGACAATGCCAAACCACATACTGCATCAATTACAGCATCATGGCTGCGTAGAAGAAGGGTCCGGGTACTGAACTGGCCAGCCTGCAGTCCACATCTTTCACCCATAGAAAACATTTGGCGCATCATAAAACAGAAGATACGACAAAAAAGACCTAAGACAGTTGAGCAACTAGAATCCTACATTAGACAAGAATGGGTTAACATTCCTATCCCTAAACTTGAGCAACTTGTCTCCTCAGTCCCCAGACGTTTACAGACTGTTGTAAAGAGAAAAGGGGATGTCTCACAGTGGGAAACATGGCCTTGTCCCAACTTTTTTGAGATGTGTTGTTGTCATGAAATTTAAAATCCCCTAATTTTTCTCTTTAAATGATACATTTTCTCAGTTTAAACATTTGATATGTCATCTATGTTCTATTCCGAATAAAATATGGAATTTTGAAACTTCCACATCATTGCATTCCGTTTTTATTTACAATTTGTACTTTGTCCCAACTTTTTTGGAATCGGGGTTGTACCTTTTTTAATGATCTTTTTAATAACATGCGCGCACGCATGCCGTTTGTGTTTCTGGTTCACCGTGTCCTCTCGCTGTGTCTCAGGTCAGTGTGTGCCGGCCGTGCTGAGGACTGTGTTCCAGGCGCAGGTGTGCGAGGAGCTCTTTAAGCAGCTGTGTATCAGCGGTACTCCTCAGATCAGACTGCACGCCGGCCTGCTGCTCGTACAGCTGTGTGGAGCCGAGAGCTGGTGGGGTCAGTTCATCTCCAACGTCCTGCAGGAGCTCTACAACTCTGAGCAGCTGCTCATCTTCCCACAGGACAGGTAACACACACACACACACACACACACACACACACACAGTCACTTACACCTGTCTCTTTATTATAGTATTGTAATGTGGATCATGACTGTTTCTCTCTTACCCTAAAACCTGTCTGTCTGTCTGTCTGTCTGTCTGTCTGTCAGGGTGTTCATGCTGCTGTCGTGTATAGGACAGAGGTCTCTCAGTAACAGTGGTGTGTTAGAGGGGCTGCTGAACCTCCTTGACTCTCTACTGTCTCCCCTCCAGCAGCCGTCTGCCTCACACCACCGCCGCACTGAGGGTACTGAGAGAGGGAGGGAGTGTGTGTGTGTGTGTGTGAGAGAGAGAGAGAGACCATTATGTACTGAGCACAACTCCAGTATATTGTAAATGAATTTTTTAATAATTCTGTGTTTAGGTGTGTTGGATATCCCGATGGTCAGCTGGGTGGTGATGCTGGTGTCTCGGCTGTTGGACTACGTGGCCAGTGTGGAGGACGAAGCCTCGTCAGCCAAGAAACCCCTCGGAGCCAAAGATCGAGAGAGAACCTTTACAGGTGAGAGTATTAACTGAACACTCGCCCTGCATTCACACTGAGCAACTGTTTACCTTCTACAGATCTTACACTGAGAATTTCTGAATTCAACAAGTGACGAATCCAAACGGTCATGTCGGACCGATCCTGTGGGGTGTGTGTGTGTGTGTGGTCTCCTCCTGTTGTATACGAGTTCTCATTAATGTGTACAGAGACGTTAGGGAGAAAAAGTTTGGAAGGAAGTAGAGGAGATCACTGGTGAGTGTGTGTCGTGAGTACAGTTAGCTGAGGAAGGGAACACATCACAACTGATGTGACTTTCACACTGATTAGCGCCTTATTTAATTTGTTTAACGTGTGTGTGTGTGTGTGTGTGTGTGTGTGTGTGTGTGTGTGTGCAGGTAATCAGTGGAGTTTCATCAACAACAGCCTGCAGTCTCACACTCCGAGCAGATCCACGAAAGGGAACAGCAGTTTAGACCGACTTTACTCACGCAAGATACGCAAACAGCTGGTGCACCACAAACAGGTACACGTGACACACACACAGTTCAAACTTTGTAATGTGAAGTCTTTAACACTTTTAAACTCCTGTTGTTTAACACTTGTATGTTTAATTATGCTGGTTCTTATGCTGCATTTTTCATGTTCTAAGCCCGAACCTGGTGTGTTTGTGTGTTCCGTCCCTTTGCGTGCAGCAGCTGAATTTGCTGAAAGCGAAGCAGAAAGCTCTGGTGGAGCAGATTGAGAAGGAGAAGATCCAGAGCAACAAAGGCTCGTCCTACAAGCTGCTGGTGGAACAGGCCAAGCTCAAACAAGCCACGTCGAAGGTGAGAGAGTGAGACATCCTGTCTGCTGCTCAGTGTGTATCACAGGACACATTAGTGGTTAAGAGATGTGTGTGTGTGTGTGTGTGTGTGTTTTGTTTTCAGCACTTTAAGGATCTGATCCGTCTGCGTCGGACGGCGGAGTGGCCTCGCTCTTCTCTGGACTCGGATGCGTCCTCGTCCACGGTGAAGGAGACTCCGGAGGTGGAGCTGCTCCCGTTCACGCTGTCACATGAGCGCTGCATCTGCGTGGTGCAGAAACTCGCTCTGTTCCTGCTCTCCATGGACTTCACCTGCCATGCTGACCTGCTACTGTTTGTCTGCAAGGTGTGTATACACACACACACACACACACACACACACACACACACACACACAGTAACAACACTCCAGTTTAACAAACACTGACGATAGCGCTAACACTGATGTTGATCTCCTGCCATCAGGTTCTAGCGCGGATAGCGAACGCCACACGACCCACAATCCACCTGTGCGAGGTCGTGTCAGAGCAGCAGCTAGAGAGACTCCTGCTCCTCCTGGTGGGAACAGACTTCAACCGTGGTGACATCAGCTGGGGTGGAGCCTGGGCACAGTACTCACTCACCTGCATGCTGCAGGACATCCTCGCAGGTGTGCGTTTTACAAGCTACATACAGACAACTCAGCTGAGGTTTTAGAACACAGCCTTCTATTCATACCTCTCTCTCTCTCCCATCTATCTCGTGCCCTGTCTCTGTCATGCATGCTGTCTCACCATCTTGTGTCCTCTCTCTCTCTCTCTCTCTCTCTCTCTCTCTCTCTCTTTCAGGAGAGTTGATGTCTCCTGTGTGTGTGGATGTGATGGAGGAGGGTGCAGTAGGTGATGAAGGTGCAGTCTCCTCCTCTTCCTCCTCCTCCTCAGCGGTGGTGGTGTTGGACTCGGAGGACTCTCTGGCCCCGCCCACACCACTTACGCTGGTGGAGACGATTGATGAGCCGCTCGGCCCCGATCTCATCGCAGGTACTCCCGGGAGCTCCTCCGCTTTCCAAAGTGCGTTGGTAATCTTGTTCTCTCTCTCACACACACACACACACAAAACAGAGGACACTACTCCAAGTTCTATTTCGTTTCTACTGACCGCCAGAGGCGGTGCTTTCAGCACATGGATATCCATCACACGAACGTGCAGGTCGAGTAATAGTAACAACAAAGTCACGTGTGACCTGGGTGACGTCACCCCGTGACCCCGGCATAAAAGACCGGTAAACCCAGGAAGTGACCTCTTACATCTTCTCGCGTTTGCAGGTTGCGAGTTGGGTTGAAATTTGGACAAAGCGCTGAGGTAGTTTCGTTACCCGTAGGGTTGGGGCTGTGCTTATGCACCCTCCAAGAAACTGCACTAAGTCCACCAACTCTTGTCGTTATATTCGTATTGATTTATTACTCCGTAAGCTGAGCGCTCTCGCTCGGTGGAGTTAGCTGATTAGCCCTCCGGGGCGGTGTCCTCACCGCTGGAGGCCGGCTTGTTTTCGCTTCAGGTAAGCGGGTTTCATTATTTAAATTAAAGCGGCGTTCCTCTCGCCGCTGTTTATCAGTTCTGCGGCGCTCGGCGCCTATCCTTGTTAATATTATTAACCACCTTGTTTTGTGTAGCCTCGCCACCGGCCTGTTCACAGGCCGGCTGTCTTGTGTGTTGTATTCGTATTGATTTATTACTCCGTTAAGCTGAGCGCTCTCGCTCGGTGGAGTTAGCTGATTAGTCCTCCGGGGCGGTGTCCTCACCGCTGGAGGCCGGCTTGTCTTCATTCAGGTAAGCGGTTTTCATTCATTTAATTTAAAGCGGTGTTTCTCGCCGCTGTTTATCAGTTCTGTGGCGCACTGCGCCTATCTTTGTTAATATTATTAACCGCCTTATTTTGTGTAGCCTTGTCTCCGGCCTGCTCACAGGCCGGCGGTCTTGTGTTGTATTGTTTGTTACTCCGTTAAGCTGAGCGCTCTCGCTCGGTGGAGTTAGCTGATTAGTCCTCCGGGGCGGTGTCCTCACCGCTGGAGGCCGGCTTGTCCTCATTCAGGTAAGCGGTTTTCATTTATTTAATTTAAAGCGGTGTTCCTCGCCGCTGTTTATCAGTTCTGTGGCGCACTGCGCCTATCTTTGTTAATATTATTAACCGCCTTATTTTGTGTAGCCTTGTCTCCGGCCTGCTCACAGGCCGGCGGTCTTGTGTTGTATTGTTTGTTACTCCGTTAAGCTGAGCGCTCTCGCTCGGTGGAGTTAGCTGATTAGTCCTCCGGGGCGGTGTCCTCACCGCTGGAGGCCGGCTTGTCCTCATTCAGGTAAGCGGTTTTCATTTATTTAATTTAAAGCGGTGTTCCTCGCCGCTGTTTATCAGTTCTGTGGCGCACTGCGCCTATCTTTGTTAATATTATTAACCGCCTTATTTTGTGTAGCCTTGTCTCCGGCCTGCTCACAGGCCGGCGGTCTTGTGTGTTGTATTCGTATTGTTACTCCGTTAAGCTGAGCGCTCTCGCTCGGTGGAGTTAGCTGACTAGCCCTCCGGGGCGGTGTCCTCGCCGCTGGAGGCTGGCTTGTTGTCGCCCAGGTAAGCGGTTTTCATTCATCTAAATTAAACGGTGTTTCTCGCCGCTGCTTATCAGTGCTGTGGCGCACGGCGCCTATCCTTGTTAATATTCCCGACCACGGGTGTGTTCGCCCGGTCGTTTTTCATTACCGCCTGATTGTTTATTTTGGGCTGCTTACTTGGGGTGTTCTCGCCCTATTTTTTAAGTTCCCTTCTGCCAGCCAGGCGTCATGGACCTCTCTCTCGCTGCGCCAACTGCCGGTCCCCCTCGAACCGGAGGACGGCCACCGCGAGTGCCCCTCATGCCTGGGTATTGATCACCTGCGGCAGGGGCTGACGGACATGGCCTGCGCAGACTGCATGTGCCTGGGCGTGGCTGCGCGGACCGCCGGGCTGGCTCGGCCGGATTCTCCGTCTGACATCCCCCGGGCCTCGGGGGGACAGGACACGGTGTCGGCTGCAGCAGCGGGGCCCAGCAAGCGCCGTGGGTTCCCCCACACGTCTTCGCTTTTAAGGCGAAAAAGAAGCGCTCGGGCGATTTGGCTCAGAAGGTGGAGGTATGTCCACCGAGCTGGAGGAGATGAAGGCCCTGCTGGCGAATCTTCAGCCTCCGCCACAGGGGGCAGTGTTCCCGCTGCAGGGCCCTGGCGGCAATGCAGGACACCCCTACCTATGGTCCGGCCTGCTCACGGGCCGGCTGTCTTGTGTGTTATATTCGTATTGTTTGTTACTCCGTTAAGCTGAGTGCTCTCGCTGGGTGGAGTTAGCTGACTAGCCCTCCGAGGCGTGTCCTCGCTGCTGGAGGCCGGTTTGTTATCGCTCAGGTAAGCGGTCTTCATTCATTTAAATTAAAGCGGTGTTTCTCGCCGCTGTTTATCAGTTCTGTAGCGCACGGCGCCATCCTTGTTAATATTCCCGACCACGGGTGTGTTCGCCCGGTCGCTTATTTTTTATTTCCGCCTGATAGTTTATTTTGGGCTACTTACTTGGAGCGTTCTCGCCCTATTTAAGTTCCCTTCTGCCAGCCAGGTGTCATGGACCCCCAGACGCTGGAGGGGACGAGCGCGGCATCACGGGAGCTGTGTGACGCGGCTCCAGGCCTTTGCCTACTCGTCGCGGGAACTGGGCCGGCTGATGTCGTATCTCACCCTCGGCCGCCAGCAGATATGGCGGGCACAGTCCCCTCTGGCCGAGCCCGACCGGCGTGTGCTGCACTCTCTCCCTGTTGTCCCCGGGGAGCTGTTTGGCGAAGCCACTCAGCAAGCCCTGGATCGGAGTGCCCAGGTCATCTAGGCGTAACAGCAGTTTGCTGGCCCCCGCCAGGCCCACCACCATGGCAATGCTGCCCAGTCCTTCAGGGGGCCCACACCGACTCTGTCTCGGCCACGCACCTGCCAGGAGACCAGACGGGTTGATGACTTTCGCCACCCCACCACCTCCCGGACCCGCGGTGCCGCCCCCTACACCCAGTCCACTCCTCGTCGCCCCCATGGTGACCGACGGGGGCGCTCTGGACGGCGCTGATATCAGCGCGCCGGCGGTCGGCCACTTTTCCAGCGAACAGCTCCAAAGCTGGAGAGCGTTGACCCCTGGGTGCTGGTGACCCTCACCGAGGGTTACCGCATCCATTTCTGCCGCCGTCCACCACGTTTCATGGGGTCAAACACCACCGTGAGCCATCCGGGGAAGTCCCTCGTCCCCCGGCAGGGAATTGCCACCCTCCTGGAGAAAGGAGCAGTCTCTCCCGTCGACAGGCAGAGACAGCAAGGTGGGTTCTACTCCAGGTATTTTCTGGTTCCGAAGGATGGCGGTATCCGCCCGATCCTCGACCTGAGGTCCCTCAATTCCCACTTGAGGACCATGAGGTTCCGCATGCTGCGTACAGTGGATGTCTTACACCACATCCAGGCGGGCGACTGGTTTGTCACCTTCGACCTGAAAGACGCCTACTTCCATGCTCCCATTGTGCCACACCACAGGCAGTTCCTGCGGTTTGCCTTCGAGGGCCAGGCTTTCGAGTTCAATGTTCTGCCCTTTGGGATACCGCTGGCACCCCGTGTGTTCACCGGATGTGCGGCAGCGGCATCGGCACTACTTCAGGCAAGGGGTTTGCGTGTCCTGCCCTACCTGGACGACTGGCTTGTCTGTCTGTTCACGGTCAGCAGCTCAGGCCCGCACCAACATCGCGACTGTGCTCTCGCATGTCGTAGAGCTGGGGCTCAGGGTGAATTACAAGAAGAGCTCGCTGGTGCCCAGCCGGGAGACGACTTTCTCGGGCATGCACCTGGATTCGAGGTCGTTGATGGTAACTCCCTCCCAGACCAGGATCCACAACATCCGCCTACTGCTTGGCCGCTTCGGACGGGGTAGGTCACTCGCCCTGAAGACCTTTCAGCGCCTGCTGGGCATGCTTACGGCAGCCTCCTCTCTGGTCCCGCTGGGACTTCTGGACTTATGCCGCTGCAGAGGTGGTTCAACGGTCTCCACCTCCACCCGGTGCTGCACGGGCGCAGCACATCAACGTGCTGGAGCTACGGGCTGTGTTCCTCGGCCTACAGCACTTCCTCTTAGGCCTGACCGGCAGACACGTTCTGGTGCGGACGGACAACGCTACGGTAGTGTACCACATCAACCACCAGGGAGGCACAAAGTCCCTCCAGTGCTTGGAAGTGGTTGGCCAACTTCTGCGGTGGGCCCATCGACATCTCTTGAGCCTGTGTGCCATGTACTTGCCAGGCACTGCCAACAGGGCAGCAGATCTGCTGTCCCGCCAGGACCCCGATCCCGGGGAATAGAGATTCAACCCAGCGGTGGTTCTCGCCATCTGGGAACGTTTTGGCAGGGCAGAGGTGGACCTCTTTGCCTGCCAGGAGTCGACATACTGCCCTCTGTGGTTCAGCCTCCATGGCCCCAGTCCCCTGGGCCAGGATGCGCTGGCGCATGCTTGGCCGAGGCAACTGCTGTATGCCTCCCCCCCTCTGCTGCTGATCGTGCCAACCCTACACAGGGTTGCGATGGACCACCACGGGCTGCTGCTTGTCGCCCCCCCGGTGGCCGGGCAGAGTGTGGTTCCCAAGTTGCTGCAACTTCTGAACGGCGACCCCTGGTGCCTGCCAGTGGGGACTGACCTGCTATCACAGCTGGGAGGGCAGATCTGGCACCCGGATCCAGCCCGTCTGCAGCTCTGGGTATGGCCGCTGAAGGGCCGGACCCCCTGCGAGGTCCTTGTGAGCCGGCAGTGGTCAATACCATTGCAAGCTCTCGGGCACCCCCCACCAATGCCCTCTATGCCAACAGATGGAGGCTTTTCTCCAACTGGTGCTTAACTCGGGAGGAGGAGCCTACATGCTGCCCCCTGCCGACCATTTGACTGTTCCGCCAGTCTCTGCTTGATAAGGGTCTTATCCCTGCCACCATCAAGGTCTATGCAGCTGCCATCTCTGCTCAGCATGCCAGAGTTGGGGGAAGGACCGTGGGGTCCCACGCCTTGGTGGCACGTTTCTTGAAGGGTGCTCTCCGGTTGAGACCCCCCCGACGGAGCCGGGTACCCACATGGGACCTTCATTGGTGCTGCAGGCTCTCTGCGACGCACCGTTCTGAGCCCCTGCTCACGGCAGACATTTCATGGCTCTTCCTGAAGACTGCTTTTCTTCTGGCCATTACATCGATGAGGCGCGTCGGGGAACTACACGCGCTGTCAGTCAGTGGGGAGTGCCTGCAGTGGCACTCCGGCGACAGTGGGGTCACCCTGTGGCCTAACCCCTCTTTCCTCCCAAAGACCCTCTCTGCTACCTTCGTCAACCAGCCCCTTAGCCTTGCGGCGTTCGAGGCGGGCCATGGTGAGAGGTCGGAACTTTTGTGCCCAGTTCGCGCCCTCAGGGTGTACGTGTCGCGTACAGAGGGCTTCCGTAGGAGTGACGCCCTGTTTCTGTGCCACACAGGACCGTCGAGGGGTCTGGCGCTCTCTAAGCAGAGGCTATCCAAGTGGATAGTCGAGGCCATATTACATGCCTACAGGCACAGTGGCTTCCCGATTCCTCCGGCTGCCAGGGCGCACTCTGCACGGGGCGTGGTAGCCTCATGGGCATCACTGAAGGGCGTGCCCCTTTCAGACATATGCAGCGCAGCCTCCTGGGCTTCCAGCTGCACCTTCACCAGGTTTTACCGTCTTAATGTCGTCCCACATAATCCTGTGGCGACGGCTGTCATTCCAGGCCCGTCGCAGCAGCACTGGGTACGGGTAGGCACTCCTCATGACCTGGTTGGTATTAGTCATCCATGTGCTGAAAGCACCGCCTCTGGCGGTCAGTAGAAACGAAATAGAACGAGGGTTATGTATATAACCGCGGTTCTATGAGTTTCGGATGACCGCCAGAGCTTGGCAGTCACTCGGAGTGTACACGAGAAGATTGCCAAGAGGTCACTTCCTGGGTTTACCGGTCTTTTATGCCGGGGTCACGGGGTGACGTCACCCAGGTCACACGTGACTTTGTTGTTACTATTACTCGACCTGCACGTTCGTGTGATGGATATCCATGTGCTGAAAGCACCGCCTCTGGCGGTCATCCGAAACTCATAGAACCGCGGTTATATACATAACCCTCGTTTCTTTAGTGTTGATGTTTTAAGTTCTGTCTCCTCTTTGTTTGTTGGTTTGTTTTTCTGCATGAATTTTAATTGCTTGTGTTTATTGGCTTGTTTATTGAGCATGAGTGATTTACACACACAAAAAAGCCAATACCTGAAATATCGGTGTTGGATTTCTCATGCAGTTATGAGGCCTTGTGCGTTCACGCTAAATCAGTCATGTGACTTCACTTCCTTTTTAATTTTATCCAGTAGAGGTGACGTGTGAAGTACGACTCGCTGTCACCCTTATAAACACCCACATGTCCAGCAGCTGTGTGGTGAAGTGTGTGTTCAGCATGGTTATTTATAACACAGTATACAAATAAAATCTAAATGTAAAATCTACTTCAAAAAATAAATTATAGCTAGTGTTTATAGTTATAGATTATTATATGATTATGAAATATGACACACGAAATATACACGTTACTTATAAGACATTTTCTCAGGTTATACATTATATAACAATTTTGTAATTTAATATTGTTATAAAATGATGTATGAAATGATACTGTATAAAGTATTTAAAATATTAATTGATTCTATATATAAATGAAATTTTATATTGTATGAAATGGATTAAAAATGCAGAATTTAGCTGTATTTAAATATATGAAATTGACGGACTGATTTACAATATTTAATGATGCATCTATATAAGTATAAAGATAAGTACGTGTGTACTATAAAAGACATATGCTTATAATTGTAGTTATCTATAGTATAATTAAATATTTATATAAAATAAAACATGAACTGTATAAAGACTATAAATATATTAAAAAAAAAAAGCAACCCAGAGTTTACAGATGTGTGATTTAGGTGTTGAGTTTTGGGGTTTTTAATCATGGAAGCTTGACAGTTTAATTCCAGTAAAATTATTTTAAAACAATACCACTGCTGTGTATAAAAAGGATAAAATACTCCATGTACATTTTGATGGCTTTTTTAAATCAGAACCCTAAAACATGGGCCACGCCCTTGAAATGTTTCTTACAGTACAAACTCCTGTTCACTCATGTGAACCATCAGCTGCTTCGACACAAAATATCTGTAAAGATAATCATCAGTGTTGCACTCGGACACGACAGTTTAAAGGAGATTATCGTTAAAACTGGGCGGTTAGAGGTGTGTGTGTGTGTGTGTGTGTGTGTGGCGTTTTGAGTGTGCTTGCTTGGCGATATTAAAGCTCTTTTCGTTGCCCAAAGGTGCTCCTCCACTGTCATCTTTGGAAAAAGATAAAGACATAGACTTTGACTTGCTACAGGACCTGATGGATGTTGATATTGATCCTTTAGATATTGATTTGGAAAAAGATCCGCTCGCCGCCAAAGTCTTTAAGGTACAGTACACATGATTTCTCTGTTTTATTTTATTTATCAAAATATTTAAACTCCCCTTCCTCCTTCGAATGCCTGCTGTTTATCCTCCTCTCGTTTCCTTCCTCTTTCCCTTCTTCAGTACTGAGTTCTTGTTGTCTGATCTCCAGAGTCACTGGTTTATTAATGAGTCATGGTTTATTAAGAGAAATGCTCCATGTGTGCACTTTATCTTTTTTATTTTGCCTGAGTCTCGCCCCTCTCTTCCTCCAGCACAGTGCCGGTGCTGGTCTGAATCAACCCAGAACCGCACCATCACACCGGATTACAGGGGGGTGGAACTTTCCAAACGAACTTTAATAACCTTTCCACTACAGCGCGCGCATGCGCGCACACACACACCATCACCAACATCATGCTTTAGATTTGGAGCAATTCCAAACATGATGGAAAATAAGTCCATAAGTATTGGCACCTTTTGGTTAAAATTTTTTTAGAAAATGTCTTTGTAGTTAATTTGGTCTCGTCTCACTTCAGGGACACATTTCTCAAAAGATGGGGTCCTGCTCCCGCTCTACTATCACAGCAAGTGATTCCAAATTCTCCTGCACAGCCAGACTCCTTTACTAATATATATATATATACACAACCCCCCCTTAAAGGAACAGTCCACCGTATTTCCATAATGAAATATGCTCTTATCTGAATTGAGACGAGCTGCTCCGTACCTCTCCGAGCTTTGCGCGACCTCCCAGTTAGTCAGACATGCTGTCACTCCTGTTAGCAATGTAGCTAGGCTCAGCATGGCCAATGGTATTTTTTGGGGCTGTAGTTAGATGCGACCAAACTCTTCCACGTTTTTCTTGTTTACATAGGTTTATATGACCAGTGACATGAAACAAGTTCAGTTACACAAATTGAAATGTAGCGATTTTCTATGCTATGGAAAGTCCGCACTATAATGACAGGCGTACTAACACCTTCGGCAGCGCATTGATATCTGAGCTCCGTATCAATGCGCTGCTGAAGTGCACAGAAGGTGTTAGTACGCCTGTCATTATAGTGCGCACTTTCCATAGCACAGAAAATCGCTACGTTTCAATTTGTGTAACTGAACTTGTTTCATATCACTGGTCATATAAACCTCTGTAAACAGGAAAAACGCGGAAGAGTTTGGTCGCATCTAACTACAGCCCCAAAAAATACCATTGGCCATACTGAGCCTAGCTACATTGCTAACAGGAGTGACAGCGCGTCTGACTGACTGGGAGGTCGCGCAAAGCTCGGAGAGGTACAGAGCAGCTCGTCTCAATTCAGGTAAGAGCATATTTCATTATGGAAGTACGGTGGACTGTTCCTTTAATGTTTTTTTTATTGATACTTGTTTATTAACTCATTCAAAATATTTGTAAATATCAGTGGGAAGTTAATTATTTCATTTGAATGTAAAAACAGAAAACAGCAGAAGCATTGTATACAAGTGCAAAATGTTCAAGCTTTAATAAAAAACAAGTTTAAAAAAATTGTCTAATCTCAGACTGAGAGAAATCAAACCATTTATTGAAAAATTTGTTGTTAGAGAATGCAAAAAAAGTTGAACATTTAACGTAGCAGTTCCTTTTTTCTTGCACTGCGAGCAAAAACAAGTTTTTGACCCTCTTTACCAAGGGGGCCAATAATTTTGGAACTGACTATATATTAATATACTTTTTCTTTAAAGGAGAAATTTTTCCCATTATTTAAATTGCTGTCACAGCTACCAAGTTAATGAATAAAAAAAAAAGTAGTTATTGATTTATTTCTTTTGCCATCTTTTATTTATCTGTTTATTTACATTTTCAGAAATCCATTAAAAACTCCATAAAGGTATAAATTTAAATTTGTTTGCTGGCTTTTTGAGAGCTCTATAAAGGTATTTGAGTGTGGTGTTTTTTAGAACTCTGTTAAAAACTTACCATAGACAGACAGATAAATACTGTAAAATATATATTTGTTTGCTTATTAATTTATTAATTGTTTTATGTATGTGTGTGTATATGTAAGAACTACGTAAATCCTACATAGAGAACTCCTCCTCTGTCTTTCTCTGAAGGCAGGAAATTAAACTCCTGCTTTATTAAATCGCCGTGAGCGCCGCGCCCAGCCCAGCCCCCACCCCACCCCCATTTTACTGGCCATGGCATGACTTGTGTAATTTGCTGTGAAAGTTCAGGAATTGGACTCGGTCGGGTTGTAGATCGGACCTGGGCACCAGCACTGTGTTACTGTTCTGCGACTTCATCTCTTTCTCCCTTTAAGGAAATATTTTATCATCAATAAGTTTCTCAAGTCTTCTTTTTTTTGTGTGTTTTTGTTTTTTCCTTCCCTGTTTCCTGTGTGTGTGTGTGTGCGCGCACAGCCCATCAGCAGTACCTGGTATGATTATTGGGGTGCTGATTATGGAACGTACAGCTATAACCCCTACATCGGTGGAGCAGGAATCCCCGTGTCCAAACCTCCGGCTGCGGTGGAGAAACCGGGCTCTCAGAACCTCTCTGTCTCCGTCTCGCAAGGTAGCACACCCACAGAGCCGGACCTTTACCCGTCAGGGTCATAACCCATCCGGTCTTTATCTACAGGTTTCACCAAGGCTTATTGACTTATGCTTTACTTATTATTAATAAAATAACATTGATTTAAAGTGCACTGAAGATTTTATTTTTAAAAAGTCTGTTTAAAAAAAGTCTGAAGTTCTTTTATTTTATTTTGGGGGTTTTTAATCAAAACATGGTGACTTTATCCTGTCTCAGAATCTCTTTTACTGTTTACCCTTATTAAAGTTTGTTTTATGTGTATGTTTAACAAGTTTATTTATTATTATTATTATTATTATTACTATACAATACTATGTCAGCTGATCTCAATCTGTCTTGCGTTATTTTTTTTAAAAAGCTTTGAAGTGTTTTTGTTTATTGAAGCTCTTCACAAATCTTTCACACAAAAAAAATCACATGCATTATAACTATAATATACAGAAGCGTAAATAAAAATAAAATCAATCCTAATAAACTAAAAACCAGTCAAGTCTCCTCATCTGTAAGTATTTCCAGTTCCAAAAATGAATGCATTTTCCAGAACCAGTCCTAAACTGCGCAGTTGGCTTTAACTCTGTGGGATTGGTGAGTGGTGATGGGTAAAGTGTCGGATTTGAACAGATTTTTTCCCCTGAACCCTGGTGCAGCTCTCCGTCTCTCCTGATTCACACATCTGAAGGCTTTATTCAGGGGAAATGAACATCGCTCTTCTGGAATAGTTTGTGTTGTGTGATTAAAATAAGTGTGCAAGTCTGAAATAATCATTGAAATACACTATAGGCAAAAGTATGTGCACCCCTGACCATCAAACCAACAGGTAGCGCACACTTCTCTGGAATATCCCTGTATGGTGGAACATTCCAGTTTCCCTTCACTGAAACAGAGTCCAAACCTGTTCCAGCATGACGATGCTCCTTTACACAAAGCACAGGAGCTCCATGAAGACGTGGTGTGTGTGTGAAGGTTGGACTGAAGAACTCGAGTGTCCTGCACAGAGCACTGACTGAACTCGACCCCACTGAACACCTCTGGGATGAACTGGAGCCTCAACTTCAGGGTCCGATCTCACTAATGAACGCACATCCCCACAGCCACGCCCCAAAATCTAGAGGAGAGTGTTCCCAGAAGAGAAGAGTGGAGCATATTATAACGGTGAAGGGAATAAATCTGGAACAGGACATTCAACAAGGATGTATGGGTCTGACAGTCAGGGTGCACATACTTTTCACCATATAGTGGAGTTCCCCCCAGTTTTGTAACAGAGTCAGTCGTTTGGATGTCGTCACAGACGTGGGCTGGGTGGTGGTGATGGTACAATAACTAACACACAAAATTCATTCTCTCTCTCTCTCTCTCTCTCTCTCTCTCTCTCTCTCTCTCTCTCTCTCCTGCTCTCTGCCGCCCCCCCAAAGCTCTGGATGCTCGGCTGGAGGTGGGACTGGAGCAGCAGGCAGAGCTCATGCTGAAGATGATGGCCACGTTGGAGGCTGATGCTATTCTGCAGGCTCTTACCTCTAACTTACCTGCAGGTAGGCGCACACACACTCAAGCGCACGCATCAGAGCCTGATGCTTCATTGTTTGTTAATTTTCCCAACCGTATAATTGTACTTAAAATTATTTTATTAGGCTTATTGAATGTTAATGTTTGTTTTTAGTTTTTTACTGCCTGAGAATGTTTGGAATCGATTTCAGAAAATAAAATGGTTGAAAAAAAACCAACCACATTTATGCCAGTTTTATTTTTTTCTGCCTTTTTTTTTTTTTAAATTCATGTTAGACTTTATTTGTTGACTTCAGTTTTAAAAAAGGAAGTAATTGCACTTGATCATAATTACTCATCTTTTCAGGTTCGCAGGCCACTAATGGGACGGACGACTCTCTCCTGCGGGGGATGCATGGATCCCCCCCTGGGGGCAGCGTAATGGTTCAGCCCTCCTCCATTCCCATGCTGAGTGCATGCTTCAATAAACTCTTCTCCATGCTGCAGGTCCACCATGTGCAGGTACACACACACACACACACACACACACACACACACACACACACACACACTCTCTTCAGGTTTGCTTTTTCATCATGATGACCTCTAGTGTTCAAACCAGGAAGTTCAGCTTTTCAGCAAAATGATTGTGTGTGTGTGTGTGTGTGTGTGTGTGTGTAGTTGGAGTCTCTGCTCCAGCTGTGGCTCACACTCAGTCTCAACTCGTCCTCTGGCTCAGAGGAAAGCGGCTCAGACATCTTCCTCTTCAACTCCAGCCGAGTTCCCACAATCCCTCTCAACCAAGGTCAGAGGTCAACGCGCTAATCCTCAGTGCTGTTTACTGTCAGTAAACAAATTGTTGTATTAGTATGGAATAAACAGCTAATATGAAGAAAGCAGAATTCATGCACTCTGTGGAATCTCAGCTTTTAATATACTGTGTGTGTGTGTGTGTGTCCTCACAGCATCCATCAGTAGTTTTCTCTCTGTTCTGGCCTGGTATCCCAACACCTCTCTGCGTACGTGGTGTTTAGTGTTACACAGCCTCACTCTCATGACCAACATGCCAGCCAGTGGTGAGTTTATTTTCTCATGTTCTTTAATAATAATTTGCTTGAATATTCTGTTTGCGTTTCACAAAATGGCGCAACTCTGCAACAAATCTGAACCCAGGATGATCCCACCTTGGGCACAGTCACCTTCTGCTCAGAGAATTCTACCTAGGAACACAGGATGCGTTTCTCTGAAGGTTCTCAGATGGTGACAAAGCATAAAATATTCAGCAAATAAATAAAAATAGTATTTTAAATTAAACCGATTGTATCCGGTAACCCGAGTTTGTTTTAATAGTAGTGTGCATCTAAGCTTGAGGGTGCCAATACTTTAACCTGGAGTGTGTCTTTAGTTTCTTGGACAGTAGTTTGCTTTTGTGGCTGAATCTCAAATATCATTCTACACTGTGCATTAGGGCACTAGGTAGTGTGTACTGCACCATGGTGTTATAGCCTCTGTAGGGTGCAAATAAAGTGAGTAAGATGGAATTTTGGATTTGTTGTATAGTTTGAGTTTAGAGGGTGTGTGTGTGTGTGTGTGTGTGTGTGTGTGTGTGTTCCAGCGTCTAACAGTGGTATAGTTGTACATGAAAGCACGGCTCAGCAGATGGTGTCGGACCCGACGCTGGTGCACGTAATGGTGCGCTTCCTGTCAGGCAGTAACCCCCACGGGACGAGTCAACACAGCTCACAGGTACACACGGCGCCTCTTGTACTCCTGTGTGTTATAAACGGTTACAGTGTGTAAACCACGACTCTGTCTGCACAGGTGGGTCCGACTGCCACGCAGGCGATGCACGAGTTCCTGACCCGGTTACAGGTCCACCTGTCCTCCACCTGTCCTCAGATGTTCAGCGAGTTCCTGCTCAAATTGGTGCACATTCTCTCCACTGAGCGGTACACACTCCTCCTCTTTCTCTTTATTCTACTTGACAGTTATGGTAGTTTGTTTATTTCTTTATTTACGGTCCTAACAGCTGAGTGACCTGTGTGTTAACTAACTGATTACTAATCTACTGACTTAATGACCTACTAACTGGCTGACTTGTTGATTTGTTGAATGACTGAGCGATGTGTTGTCTTACGAACTGATTTATTGGCTTACTTTCTTTATTCCTGCCTCGGCTGCTTATTTACATCTTTCCTGAATTACTGAACTCCTTCCTGTCTGTCCTTCCTGTCCAGGGGTCCGTTCCATTCAGGACAGGGCCCGTTGGACGCTCAGGTGAAGCTCTTGGAGTTCACACTGGAGCAGAATTTCGAGGTTGTGTCCGTCACCACCATCACAGCCGTGATCGAGTCCATCACCTTCCTGGTCCATCACTACATCACCTGCTCGGAGAAGGTGGTGTCCCGGAGCGGCTCGGACGGCTCCGTGTGCGCCCGCGCCTGTTTCGGAGGCCTTTTCGCCAACATCATCCGCCCAGGAGACGCCAAGGCGGCGTGTGGAGAGACCACGCGTGATCAGCTGATGTTCGACCTGCTCAAGCTCGTCAACGCGCTCGTCACCCTGCCGCTGTCCGGAGACCGAGAGTACAGCGGGCGCATGCCCTCCAACAGCGTCTCCGACGAGGAGAAAGTCTGCAGTGGCGGCAAAGAGGGCGGAGCCTCTGGACACATCCCCAATCAGGGTCTGGCGATGGGCGTGGCGGACCTGGTGCTGGCCAATCAGCAGATCATGAGTCAGATCCTTTCAGCTCTGGGGCAGTGCAACAGCAGCGCCATGGCCATGATTATCGGTCTGTACACGCTCAGCCCGCTGTGGGCGTGTCCCAATCCTCACACCTCACTCACTGTATCGGACACAAACGCCATCCTTTATTCACTGTTGGCGATGGAATTAAATGTGTTCTAAACAAAGATTTCAGCTGGTATTTAAAGGAGAACTGAAGGCAAATTAAAAAATTTTTTTTATTAAATATCGGAATGCATTTTTGATCGCTATTTTGTCGCTGCTATAGCAAGTTCTGAGTGTTTGAAATCTGCTCTGTAATAGATCAGTCCATATGTCAAAGCAACGGCTGTAAACGAGATTCGGTGAGACCTGTTCGAGACATCGTAGGACGGAAGTAAAACGTACAGCGGAAATCAAAGTCACCAACATCTGCCAACGTTGTCAAAAGACGCGCACGCCCTCTTTCGAACGCTGATGTAATCAAGCTGGAAGTTTTTTGTTTGTTTTGATAGCGATCAGGAAAGTTTGAAAAAAGTAGGCAGTAATCGTCATTTAAACATGTTTTTGTGCAATACTTCGTTCGGAAAACAGTTTTCAAAATGGCGGCGCTGACACTTCACGTTTCGAAGTCTTGCACAAGTCTCGTGAAGATCGCGCAGATAAGCGACGCCTGCCGCGGACCAGACGAGCTACATTCAACACGGCTAAGAACCGAACAGGCCGATCAGTATAATATTTTTAATTGCAATTAGTTGCCAATACAAGTCGCGATATAAGGTTCCTAAAACCGAACAGGTAATTGAATAACATGTTAATTAAGAAGTAATGCAAGTTTAAAAATGACTTCAGTTCCCCTTTAATGATAAATATAATAATGACGCTTTTTAAAAGTACAGTAATGCGATAGTTTACTAAATTTTTATTTATTTTTACTTTCTGAAACTGTTCCACTCTCTCCTTGCGTTCAGGTGCCAGTGGACTCCACCTGACCAAGCATGAGAATTTCCATGGCGGTTTGGATGCCATCTCTGTGGGCGACGGTCTGTTCACCATCCTCACCACGCTGAGTAAGAGAGCCACGTCCGTGCAGGTCATGCTGCAGCCCATCCTCACCTACATGGCCTGCGGCTACATGGGCAGACAGGTGAGATCTCGGACAGTGAGCACACGATGTCCACAGGTAGAGCGGTGGAATTGTGCAGAAATTCACAGTAAATCAGTTCCAGTCTGTTGGTGGTCGGGGTGCATATACTTTTAGAGCCACTAGAGTCGGGGGAGCCAGTAATAGTAGTCTAATATGGAGCTCTTTGGGTGTGACGTTGCCTGGGTGTGTCCCAAACCACACACTGTATTCACTATATAGGGCACATCAGCACCAGTCAGGAGGGTGTGTGTTTGAGGGGCTGTGTTGAAGAGAGTGTGTGTGTTTGGTGCGCAGGGTTCACTCTCCACCTGTCAGCTCTCTGAGCCGCTGCTGTGGTTTATCCTGAGAGTTCTGGATACCAGTGAGGCGCTTAAAGTCTTCCATGACATGGGTATGGACACCCCACACACACACACACTTGTTTACTCATCACCAGTGCTGAAGGATAATAAATATAGCATAACTGATTGATTGATTTGAGACTCGTGTGTGTGTGTGTGTGTGTGTGTGTAGGTGGAGTACAGCTGATCTGCAACAACATGGTGACGAGTACACGGGCCATCGTGAACACGGCGCGCAGCATGGTCTCCACCATCATGAAGTTTTTAGACTCGGGGCCGGGGAAAGCAGCAGATGGCAGCCTGAAGGCCCGAGTCCTCGCCTCTGAGCCCGAGAACGCCGAGGGACTGCACAACTTTGCCCCTCTCGGTAACAAGCTTTAATCATTTCACACACACACACACACACACACACACACACACACACACAGTACGTGAGCAGAAGAGGGGACTTGTAGATGTTTGGTGCGGAGGAGGGGTGTGTGTGTGCGCGCGCGCGTCCTGATTTTTAAAAAGCACTATAGAACATGGTAATGAAAATGCATAAAGGGTGTCATTACTTTTGAACTCCAATAACATTTTCTAAAGAATTAACTAATTAAGTGTTTTAATTAGGGGGTGATGTGAAATACATCTGATCTACCTGCAAGTTTTATTTGTGGTGGTCATAAAATTATTTTTGTGCCAAGTGAACAAAGCAAGTGTGTTTTAATTAAAAAAAATAAATCGTATTTAATGGTGATGTTCTGTATATTTACCATGTGTTGTGTGGGTTTTTTATTTTTCTTCCCCCCCCCTTGTCAGGCACCATAACATCAAGCAGTCCTACAGCTCAGCCTGCTGAGGTTCTCCTCCAGGCCACGCCTCCACATCGCCGCGCCCGGTCCGCCGCATGGTCCTACATCTTCCTCCCTGAGGAGGCGTGGTGTGACCTCACCATCCACCTCCCTGCTGCTGTGCTACTCAAAGAGCTTCACATCCAGCCACACCTCGCCTCGCTCGCCAGTGAGACACACACACACACACACACTCTCAAAGATGATTGTTTTCCTTTAACAACATCTTTCTTTTTTAAATTCCTCTTACACCTCACCAGTTTACCACCGATGATGATTTTTAACTATTAATGAGTGATGCATTGCACTTTTTTTTTTATCCATGTATACTTGCATGCAGTTAGCTGTGAAAATGACTTCCTGTTGTCACCTGACGTTACAGCAGCTATAAACAGTCATTCCCTTCCACCTCTCTCTCACAAAGTTAATGTTACGTAAACATCTCCTTACCCTGGAGAGAAGTTGACCACATGTACATTTTTTAACATGTTTCTGTGGTGTATCTGCTGTATGAGACTCAACACCATCTGACTAATCAGAATCCACAACTTGACACAGCATTACACAGAAACTTTCAATGCTTGGATTCTTGTTGAACTCCTCGGTGTCCCCTCTGTGTGTCCAGCGTGTCCGTCCTCGGTGTCGGTGGAGATCAGTGCGGATGGAGTGAACATGCTCCCTCTGTCCACGCCCCTCGTCACGAGCGGACTCACCTACATTAAAATCCAGCTGGTGCGTGCGGAGGTGGCGTCGGCCGTGTGTGTGCGTCTGCACCGTCCTCGAGACGCCAGCACTCTCGGCCTGTCGCAGATCAAACTGCTCGGCCTCACCGCGTTCGGCAGCACCTCCTCGGCCACCGTCAACAACCCCTTCCTGCCCTCAGAGGACCAGGTCTCTAAAACCAGGTACGCGTCTGTGTCCCGACACCCTGATCAGTCATTATTACTCCATCTGCTCCACCTCTGCCCTCTCTGAGCGTCCTCGTGTGCGAGATTTAATTCTGACACGCAGTTCCAGCTCATGTTTTGTTAATTCTCAGATGTTGTGTAATGATGTGGTGTTTTTTCTTGGCTCAGTATCGGCTGGCTGCGTCTGCTGCACCACTGCGTGACTCACGTCTCTGACCTGGAGGCGATGATGGCGAGCGCGGCTGCGCAGACGGCGAACCTGTTGCAGACGTGTGCAGCGTTGCTCATGTCTCCGTACTGCGGCATGCACTCGCCCAACATCGAGGCTGTGCTGGTGAAGATCGGCCTCCAGTCCACACGCATCGGCCTCAAACTCATCCACATCCTGCTGCGGAACTGCGCCGCCTCGGGCACCGACCTCGCCAGTAAGAGCCTGTTACTCACCGCTCACTTCACTTCTGTTTACTTACAGGATAAAACCGAGAGGTTCTACATTCTGTTCTCTTGTTTTTGATTAGGTGTGTCTAATTTCTTTAGAATAAAAGGGAAAAAAAAAAAAACATCATTAGGCATTAAATAATTTTTGATTAGCTTTTTTGTTTAACTTTAGGAAAAATATGACTGTGGTTTTGAGCAAGACGCAAATCAGTGCAATTTCTGAGTTGTTAATTATTTATAAACAAGCAAATGATTGATTATTAGCCCCTGATAAAGTTGGGATTAATATTTTGCCTGACCTCACTGCACAGGGGCAAAGGTTATAAAATACAGAAACGCAAATATTTATTTGTGATATTTTATTATTTTTCTGTGTTGGGTTTAATGTGTTTCATTTCTGGGATTATTTTGCAGTCCACTGTGTGTATGTAGGTGTAAATCTTTTATTTGTTTATTTATAGATAGATAGTGTGTGTATACACACATGCATAAAATACACACATACACGACTTGTTCTCATTATTTTTAAATGTCTTTTTTCAGATAAGTAATTAAAACATATTGAACGTACATTTTGTTTAAATCTTATTGCATTTTTTCATAAACAAATCTTCATTCAGAAAAAATGTTCAAAGAATCATGTCTGTGAAGATTCTCAGTCATCCAGGTCATAGTAAACTGTGGGTGGTAAAAGAGAGCAACTGGACTTGCCTGAAGATTCTTGAAGACGTCTCACCTCTCATCCGAAAGGCTTCTTCAGTTCTGTCTGACTAATAGGGAGTATCAGGTATTTATCCTCTCATGGATGAAAAGCGATCCTAAGGTGTGGTTGAGTCCTCTTGTTGGTGTGGGTCACTGGGTTCTGGGTGTGAACGGCCTCGAGAGTCGTTGGGATGATCAACGGATAGTTGGTTCTCTCTGTCCTCTTGTGAGTCCCTGAAAACAGCTGGGTTTTGGTGTGCATTCAGTTGTCTGGGAAGTGTGCCAAGGACTGCATTGTAGGTGGCTGATAAATGATGTCTTGGACCCGCACCTCTGTTCAGTGATGGCCCTTCCAGGTTGACCAAAATGGCTTCTTTAACTCCTCGCTAATACCAACGATCCTCTCTTGAAATGAGTGTCCTTTGTTGTTAAAGGGCACATCTTGGGTATATTTAGAAGCAAGATCAATGTCATTATCTTATTTTAAACTTTGGTCAAATATCTGTCACATTGTGCATTTTGTGCAGTTTTTTTTTACCTTGCGCAATACCAGAAAAAATCAGTTGAAATCAAGCCATTTGAGGTGAATTGGTCCGCCTCTGTAAAAACTTGGCATTTGGATTTCCTGGCAAACACTGATTTTCGTGACGTCGCGTGCGGGACGCCTCCCTCTGAATCCTACGTCAGCGCTGGTTTGTTTATGAGAAAATGACCTGGTGGTTTTCTGCAAATTTCTTCAACGTTATCACGTAATTATTAAAATGGTTAACAGATGTATCGTAGGAGGGTGTAGCAACACCAGTCTTGATGGGATTAGTACTCATCGTTTTCCAAAAGACCGGACAGTGAGAGAGAAATGGGAGCACTTCGTACGAGGCACCCGGAAAAACTGGCAACATGCAACAGACCATAGCGTCATATGCAGGGCCGACGACTTTGAGAGCTATTTGCAGTGGGACATGGCCTTCAAGAAGCAACTTCCACCGCCATATTATTTACATCCCTGGTGTTGTCTCCGTCATCTTCACTACTTGAATCATCATCAAATCCAAACAGATGAAGCCCCAATTCTGACATCTCATTACATTCTTCATCCAAAGGTGAAGTAACATTGCGCTTGGGTGATAATTCCATATTTCAATGCAAAATCGCCAGCTGCTAAACTTGGTCTACACAGACTGTGCATTGAACCCATGCAGGGTCTCTCAGCCTGCTGGCGGATCCGCACGTGACGTCACGAATCTGGATCAGTCTGGCTCCAGACTCCCTTGGGATTTTTCCAGACACATTTTATTTTATTTTTTTCTGCTGTAGACAGATGACCTTGTGCAAAATTACCCTTCTGGATGAGCGTGTAAAGGGGCATACTTTCATATAAAAAAACCCCACTAAATTGGTCCAGGATATGCCCTTTAAGATGAAGATAGACAGCAGAGTCCTGGCCTGAGGAACTGGCTCTCCTGTGTTGAGCCATGCGCCTGTGAAGCGGTTGTTTTGTTTCCCCAGTATATGAGTCCGGGCATTCCTCACTGCACTGAATGGCATACACTACGTTGTCCTGTTTGTGTCTGGCTATTCTGTCCTTAACGTGGACCAGTTTCTGCTTCAGGGTGTTACTGGGTCTGAAATGTACCGGAATGTTGTGTTTGTAGAAGATCCTCCTGAGTTTCTCAGATAGACCAGAAATGTAGGGAATGACAATGTTCTTGCGTTTGTTCCTGTTATCCTCCTTGTCCGTTATGTTCCTATTTCTGCTCTTGAAAACTGGCAGACTACAGAAACCACCTGCATTTCAACCTAAGATGCCGACAATCCAACATTATCCTTACTAGCCTACGCCTGTATTCAACCATCAAAGGACACAGAGCTGAAATTATCCGCCAGAAAGCCCAGAAGCAGCTTCTCTACGAGAGTGAGACAAGTACATTTCACCATCAATGCTCGCTCTCCAGAACAAGACTGAACTGATGTTTGAAGAGTTGACATTACTTCTTCCCAGTGAAGTTTTGGAACGAGTCTGAGTTCGCTGAGAAGGCACAGATATCACAACATACCAAAGGCAAGGAATGACAGATGCGCAAATTTCAAACATTGCTGTCTAAAACCACCTCCTCCAGCAAGACAGAAGTGCTGACTTGGAGGAAGAACTCTGACCAGGCGACGCAACCGGACAGAGAAGAGAAATAGGTGAAGAACTTATCTGACAGGGTACTCACCCAACCAGAGAGATGTTCTATCCAAGGGACTTAACTTTGCAGTTTCACCAGAGCGGATACCGGTGGTAGACCTCATCACAGCCACAGAGTCAGCAATCAGAAACAACGATCTGACCAACACAGAGGCAAAACAACTTAGACTGAAGAGATCAGCTGCTCTGTCCAGTGCGAAAGCACCCCCCTCCAACCTCACCAGCCAAGAAAGGAGGGATCTTGCATTGCTTCAAAGAGACCGGAACATCACCATTCTTCCTGCTGACAAAGGGAGATGCACAGTGGTGCTAAACACAGCAGACTACCACTCAAAGATGACCAGTCTCCTCAGCGACACAACCACCTATGAAACCTTGAGGTGGGACCCCACCAGTTGTTACAAAAAGAAAGTTGTTAGCTGCCTGCAACAACTAGAAAAGGACCAAGTCATCAATCGATCTCTGTACTCCAGATTGTACCCTGGGGAAGCCGTTCCTCTCATATACGGACTCCCCAAGATTCACAAGGAAGGAGCTCCACTCAGACCTATCATCAGCAGTATAAACTCTGTCACCTATAACATTGCCAAAAACCTAGCCACCATCCTGGCTCCTCTTGTTGGAAACACGCCACATCACGTCAAAAACTCCCAAGATTTTGCTACTAAAGTTGCAGACCTCAAACTAGACTCAGATGAAACCATGGTTTCCTATGATGTCACTTCTCTTTTCACCTGCATTCCCACCACAGAAGCAGTCGAGTCTGTTAGAAAGCGACTCCTTCAAGACCGCACCTTATTGGATAGAACGAACCTCACCACGGACCAGATTTGCACCCTGTTTGACCTCTGCCTGACCACCACCTATTTCCAGTTTAATGAAAGTTTCTGCAGACAGAAGCATGGATGTGCCATGGGCTCACCGGTATCCCCTATTGTGGCCAATCTATGCATGGAGGAAGTGGAACATAAAGCTTTGACCACTTTTTCAGGAGTTGCTCCCAGCCACTGGTTCAGATATGTGGATGACACCTGGGTTAAAATCAAAATCCATGCGGTGGAAGCCTTCTCTAAGCACATCAATGCAGTGGATATCAACATCAATTTCACTCGGGAGGACGTCCGTGGGAATAATCTAGCCTTCTTGGATTGTGATGTACACATTAGACAAGACAGAAGCCTTAGCATCGAGGTCTACTGGAAACCCCCACACACAGACCAGTACCTACTCTTTGACTCTCACCACCCACTGAAACACAAATTGGGGGTCATTAGGACCTTGCAACACAGGGCTCAGAACATTCCTACAATGGTAGAGGGAAAAGAGAAGGAGCAGAATCACATCAAGAAAGCTCTTCAGAACTGCAGGTATCCCAACTGGGCTTTCCTCAAGAGCAGAAAAAAGAACAGAACAGACAAGGAGGATAACAGGAACAAACGCAAGAACATTGTCATTCCCTACGTTTCTGGTCTGTCTGAGAAACTAAGGAGGATCTTCTACAAACACAACATTCCGGTACATTTCAGACCCAGTAACACTCTGAAGCAGAAACTGGTCCACCCTAAGGACAGAATAGCCAGACACAAACAGGACAATGTAGTGTATGCCATTCAGTGCAGTGAGGAATGCACAGACTCGTATATTGGGGAAACAAAACAACCGCTTCACAGGCACATGGCTCAACACAGGAGAGCCAGTTCCTCAGGCCAGGACTCTGCTGTCTACCTTCATCTTAACAACAAAGGACACTCATTTCAGGATTGCAACGTACACATTTTAGGCAGAGAGGATCGTTGGTATGAGCGAGGAGTTAAAGAAGCCATTTTGGTCAACCTGGAACGGCCATCACTGAACAGAGGTGGGGGTCTAAGGCCCTGTCCACACGGCAACGGATTCAGGTGACTCTGATACAATTGCTTATCGTTTCGGCCTGGCGTCCACACGGCACCGGTGTTTTGGGTGCCCAAAACGCAATCTTTTTGAGAACGGGTTCCAGAGTGGAAAGATCTGGCAACGTTGCCGTTGTGAAGTCGTCTGGATGAGTAGGACGGATTTGTTTACAATGACATCACAACCACATGACTGTGAGTGCTTCACGCCAGGTAGAAGTGTAACGAACTCAATGCGAGTTGTCAACAAATCCTATAACTTGGTTCATGAAACGCGCTTACAAAATATTTTCACTGTGAATATTTATTGTGGGCGGCACGGTGGTGTAGTGGTTAGCGCTGTCGCCTCACAGCAAGAAGGTCCTGGGTTCGAGCCCCGTGGCCGGCGAGGGCCTTTCTGTGTGGAGTTTGCATGTTCTCCCCGTGTCCGCGTGGGTTTCCTCCGGGTGCTCCGGTTTCCCCCACAGTCCAAAGACATGCAGGTTAGGTTAACTGGTGACTCTAAATTGAGCGTAGGTGTGAATGTGAGTGTGAATGGTTGTCTGTGTCTATGTGTCAGCCCTGTGATGACCTGGCGACTTGTCCAGGGTGAACCCCGCCTTTCGCCCGTAGTCAGCTGGGATAGGATCCAGCTCGCCTGCGACCCTGTAGAAGGATAAAGCGGCTACAGATAATGAGATGAGATATTTGTTGTGTAATGGTGCAAAGTGAGAGAGAGAGAGAGAGACTCTGCCCTTAGGGCACAGTCAATCCCGCCAGCAAAAATAGGGAAAAAAAGGAGCGATCTCGCCTCTTCAGATGTTGGTTTAAGTCCTACAATACATTCCTCAAAAAGGGCGTAGAAGAGCAAATTAATCCATCAACGTGTAGCATTCAATTTATTCCGGACCATTAAAGACGCCGCCTTCCGCGTAGAATCATACGTCATCCTCGCCGCCATATTGGATAGGTCAAAGCGGAGAATAAAGATTAGCTGCGTTTAACTGTACCAACAGGTTTGCCGTCCAAACGAGATCACATGGGATTACCTTTCACAGGTGAGACTGGAAAAATACTTTTCATTGTATTTGGTCATTATAATGTAATTTTACGAACAGATTTTCCTGACTTTGTGGCTAATATGAAGTCTCGCGCATAAGTTTATGCGCATGCGTCCTTACTTCTATTGTTCTGGTGTCTCCGAAGAGACTGTCTTACAGCGCTCCTAGAGGTGTGGCTTGTGTATTGCATCGTTTTCAGCAAGCGTTGCGTTGCCATATGGACCTGATATTTTACTGATCGTTGCCCATTTGGACGCGATATATTTTTAAATAACATCTCGTTGCCGTTGTCGTGTGGATGTAGTCTAAGACATCATTTATCAGCCACCTACAATGCAGTCCTTGGCACACTTCCCAGACAACTGAATGCACACCAAAACCCAGCTGTTTTCAGGGACTCACAGGAGGACAGAGAGAATCAGCAATCCATTGATCACCCCAATGACTCTCGAGGCCGTTCACACCCAGCCCCCAGTGACCCACACCAACAGGAGGACTCAACCACACCTTAGGATTGCTTTTCATCCATGAGAGGATAAATACCTGATACTCCCTATTAGTCAGACAGAACTGAAGAAGCCTGGGGGCGTCGTGGCTCAGGTGGATAAGGCGCCATACCATAAATCCGGGGACCCGGGTTCGATTCCGACCCGAGGTCATTTCCTAATCCCTCCCCGTCTCTCTCTCCCACTCATTTCCTGTCTCTACACTGTCCTATCCAATAAAGGTGAAAAAAGCCCAAAAAATATCTTTAAAAAAAAAAAAAAGAACTGAAGAAGCCTTTCGGATGAGAGGTGAGACGTCTTCAAGAATCTTCAGGCAAGTCCAGTTGCTCTCTTTTACCACCCACAGTGTTCAAAGAACCCATTTTTCACTCAGCAGTGTTATTTCACAGATCGGCCACCAGAGGGCGCATCACAGGTTTCTGTACAAGAAGCAGCAGCTTGTAAATCCAGCAGTTTTATTCAACACGAGAAAATAAACTTCATATCTTCAAGCCAATGTGTAATTTTATTTATTTATTTATTTAATATCGACACATTCAGAAACAAAGTCCCCAAATTTATCAAAACAATTAATCGATTTCCTCACGAGTGACGTATAGAGATTTGTGTCATGGTTTTGGTTCTCCATGTCTCGACTCGGATGAAAAGTACAAGTGGTGTATTTCTCACTAAAATACTCATGTCTGTATAATAAAAATAAAATAAAAAAAAATCACACCTTGGCTTGAAGATATGAAATTTATCTTGTCGTGTTGAAAATATTTTCACTCGTTCACTTCACTCACTGGTGATGTATACGTTCACCACTGTGTAATATCCTCTATATATTACAGTGCTGTAAGCACAGCGTCAGTGTGACTGCTACCACTGAACATTCTCAACTGGGGTCTGGAAATAAAACCTTTATAGAATGAAATATTAATAACCTGTGATTAACGTGTGGATTAGGGGTACAATGGCTGTGTGTGTGTGTGTTTTATAGATCTGAACAGTCCGCTGTTGTTTGGGAGGCTGAATGGTCTTTCCTCAGACTCCACCATCGACATCCTGTACCAGCTCGGGACCACACAGGACCCGGGTACCAAGGACAGGTGAGATACGCATGTTCACACCTGTCTGAAACTACAGGGAACAGTGTGTTAGAAGGGCTCATGTTTAGTGTGTGTGTGTGTGTGTGTGTGTGTAGGATCCAGGCTCTGTTGCAGTGGGTGTACGACTCGTCTCGGGTTGCGGCGCTGAAACAGAACTGTCCGTCAGGCATCATGGGTCCGGCCGCGTCCCAGTCCCGTGAGTACGGCCTCCTCATGCCCTCGCCCTCACACCTGCACTGCGTGGCGGCCATCTTGTGGCATAGTTACGAGCTTCCTGTGGACTACGACCTCCCCACGTTGCTGAGCCGAGAGCTATTCGAGTGAGTACACAGAGTCTGCTTTTCACCAGCAGGGGGCGGGTTCTTCAACCGATTCCGTTCAGGATTCTGTGAACCTTGGTGCCAGGTAGCGACCCAGCCCACGTTTTCACTAGTTTTAAGCAGAACCCTTGTAATGCGTCGGTGGGAGTAAACAGTAGAGCAGGATGGCGGAGTGCATGATTCCCTCCGAGCTTTTGTTCTGTTATTACAGGTACAGTGGTGCTTGAAAGTTTGTGAACCCTTTAGAATTTTCTATATTTCTGCATAAATATGACCTAAAACATCATCAGATTTTCACACAAGTCCTAAAAGTAGATAAAGAGAACCCAGTTAAACAAATGAGACAAAAATATTATACTTGGTCATTTATTTATTGAGGAAAATGATCCAATATTGCATATCTGTGAGTGGCAAAAGTATGTGAACCTCTAGGATTAGCAGTTAATCTGAAGGTGAAATTAGAGTCAGGTGTTTTCAATCAATGGGATGACAATCAGGTGTGAGTGGGCACCCTGTTTTATTTAAAGAACAGGGATCTATCAAAGTCTGATCTTCACAACACATGTTTGTGGAAGTGTATCATGGCACGAACAAAGGAGATTTCTGAGGACCTCAGAAAAAGCGTTGTTGATGCTCATCAGGCTGGAAAAGGTTACAAAACCATCTCTAAAGAGTTTGGACTCCACCAATCCACAGTCAGACAGATTGTATACAAATGGAGGAAATTCAAGACCATTGTTACCCTCCCCAGGAGTGGTCGACCAACAAAGATCACGCCAAGAGCAAGGCGTGTAAGTCGGCAAGGTCACAAAGGACCCCAGGGTAACTTCTAAGCAACTGAAGGCCTCTCTCACATTGGCTAATGTTAATGAATCCACCATCAGGAGAACACTGAACAACAATGGTGTGCATAGCAGGGTTGCAAGGAGAAAGCCACTGCTCTCCAAAAAGAACATTGCTGCTCATCTGCAGTTTGCTAAAGATCATGTGGACGAGCCAGAAGGCTATTCAGGGATCCCAGACGTCCGCTATTTAGCCGAATTCCGCTATTTTTCTAGCCAAAGTGGTGGTGGTTTTTTTTTTTTTTTTTTTTTTTTAAATCTCTTGTATATCCGTTAAAAATATGTTTAAGTAAAATGACCAGCAGGATGCGTTCTGATTTGGTTTGCTTGTTTAGCGATGTTTTTGTCAGCTTCGTTTGTTCTCGTTGACATTCGGGAACACTCGGAAGTTAAATTGATGTAAATACCGCGAGACTGTACGCGATAGAACGAGAAAACAATATGGCTGCGCCCATTTGCTAGAAAATGTGTTTTAACTCCGTTCGTGCTTTTGTTTCTAATGCATTGAACTTGATTCAATATGCAGGGCTGTGAAATTTCCGCGGATTCTGTCGCGAAAAATATCATCACAAAACATCTATTTTTGCATTAAAAATCATTGGGGGGGGTCTAGTCGGTTTTAATCATAGGTTTTAATTGCCTTGCACGAGACCGGCGGCTCAGCCGGACTCGCCGAGTTTTATGCCAGCTGAGCGTGGAACACGTCTTGACTGCGACTCAGGAGCAGTGTTGCCAGATTGGATGGTTACAAGTGCATTTTGGTGGGTTTTGAACATATTTTGGGCTGCCAGATCAGACATAGTTAAGATGCCATCAAAAAGGAAAGCTAAGGAGGTGTTTGAGAGAGATGCAGAGAGGGCTAGAAAAGAACACACAGACAGACTGAAGGAAAAGATGAAAAAGAACAAGTTTGCGAAACTGAAAGAGATGGTGTTAAAGAAAAGAAAATTAAAAGACTTTCATTAGATGCTGTTTGACAGACTATGAACATTTTGTAAATAGCTTTAATAGAGGAATGCGAATACTATAGAACTAATAACTAATAGCCTTACTGAAAGATGAATTGAAAGAAATAGCTGGGAGTGATGCAAAGAGGAATAGAAGGAGCCAGAAGTAAAAGAAAAGATGTAAATAATATATTAGATAAGAAACACTAGTTTTTTTTAAACTTTTGCTCTGTAGACAAGAGACATTGTGACAGATTCTTGGAAAAAGCCAGGACATAATACAAGAATTAAGTGTAATTTGGAAGACAACAGGAATCTCTCACTTAAATATTGAGCATGATTTTCACAAAGTCATTTTGAAAGGCCTATCAAAGTTTTCTTTTATTAACATTTCTTTAAATTGTTATTTACACATTTTTTTTAACTTTTATTTTGATTAAGAGATAAAATACATAGGCACTTATTAGATATTTCAAGGTATTTTACATGGATCTTTCATTTTAAAAGGGAAAACTGTTGATAGGTATTTTATATGGCAAAATGAAGACCAAGACAAATATTTACTTGTTGAGATCAATTTTTTACTTGCAGGAAATGCTCAGAATACACCATATAACACCTAAAATGGCTTGGTGTCCGGCTTATGCTGGGGGGCTGTGCCCCCAGACCCCCCCTTTTCCTCGGATTTCTTATTTACAATTTCACAGCCCTGAATATGTCGTGGAAAAAAAGATATATCGTCCATAAAAGAGAGAGCGGAACAGTGTCCGGGTTAGAAGTATATTCTTCAAAGCTACGTTTTCATCTAATTTTTATAAATAACAATTTTTTTTTTTTGCCACTTATGTCATTGATTACAAAATACGGTATCAAATAGATACACATTATTGTTAAATTCTGTTGCTTTTCTATGTTAAATCTATGTAAAAAATGTGTTCTATAGCATCTTTAAATGTTAAAATCTCAACAGCTTCAGGGGGCTTGCAGCGCCCTTGACCCCTGCTGATAGTTTCTTACATTCCTCTATTTTTTTAAATTATTGCTGGGATCCCTGGCTATTGGAAAAATGTTTTGTGGACGGATGAGACCAAAATAGAACTTTTTGGTTTAAATGAGAAGCGTTATGTTTGGAGAAACGAAAACACTGCATTCCAGCATAAGAACCTTATCCCATCTGTGAAACATGGTGGTGGTAGCATCATGGTTTGGGCCTGTTTTGCTGCATCTGGGCCAGGATTTCCAATGGAAATGTTGTGGAAGGACCTGAAGCGAGCAGTTCATGTGAGGAAACCCACCAACATCCCAGAGTTGAAGCTGTTCTGTACGGAGGAACGGGCTAAAATTCCTCCAAGCCGGTGTGCAGGACTGATCAACAGTTATTGCAAACGTTTAGTTGCAGTTATTGCTGCACAAGGGGGTCACACCAGATACTGAAAGCAAAGGGTCACATACTTTTGCCACTCACAGATATGTAATATTGGATCATTTTCCTCAATAAATAAATGACCAAGTATAATATTTTTGTCTCATTTGTTTAACTGGGTTCTCTTTATCTACTTTTAGGACTTGTGTGGAAATCTGATGATGTTTTAGGTCATATTTAAGATTCAAAGATTCTTTGTCAATTCACTGTATATCCAGGACATATAGGATAATCGAAATGCTGTTTCTCTCTCACCTTACTTGTAAAAAAACAGATAAAGATTACAAACACACACACACACACACACACACAAAAAAAAAAAAATTATATATATATATATTCAGAAAAACAATGTATATGAATATAGATAAAAAATACACTCTAAAATCAAAGAGTGTACAAAATAGCAGTAGTGCAATACAGTACAATAATGGAGAAGGTGCTGGAGGAGCAGTTTATGCGGTGTATATGACAGGAGTGTAAATGAGCAATAGCAGCAGATACAGCAGTAATGCTAATGTTCGTGGTGTGATGTGTAAACGGTTGAGGTAGTTTCCTTGTGTGAATGAATGTGTTACAGACCGGGGCAGGGGGCGGTGGTGGGCAGAGTTCAGCATCCTGACAGCCTGGTGGATTAAACTTTCAAGCACCACTGTATTTGTTTTCGGGCCTTTATTATTATGATGTTTCCTTTTCTGCTGCGTTCTCCATCGCTGTGCTCTGCTTCCTCTCCAAAATAATGACACGCCCACTGATGAATTCGCACTGGAAAAACCAGCTGTGGTGTTTTTGTTTGAAATGCTTGGAATGGGTTATAATTCGGTGAACAAGAACGGAACCAGTTCCCTGTTGGTCGAAAAGGGGTAAAACACACGCGTTTATTTCCCTGTCCTTGTGAGGACCTTCCATTGACGTAATTATTATTGCAGTTAATTAATGCTGTGCTGCACCTAAACCTCAGTAATGAAAATAAACTTTTTGGCTCTTATTTTTCTTTCAATTTTTGTGTAAAAAAACAACCACACGCAACAGCAATTTCCTTGTGGGGACCATCCGAATGTCCTCACAAGGTCGAAATTGTTAGATTTTACGATTCTTGTGGGGACATTTGGTCCTCAGTCGTAAAGTATAAGTCATATAAACACACACACACACACACACACACACAGAGAGTGCTACAGATCCTTGAATTCACATCTCCTTGATGGAATGGGTTTGTTTTTAAATGAGAGAGCGAGTTTATATGTTTAATAATAATGGCATTAACAGAGTTGGAGAGTTGTCATTGGTCGTGTCACATTCCACACATTCCACACATTGCACTATTTCATTTAGTTTGGCGGTGAGAGTAAATTATTGTACTCATTCTGTAAGTAAACGTTAATGTGGTGATTTTTGCTCGGTGTTGAACACGCACTGCTCGGTGTTGAACACGCACTGCTCGGTGTTGAACACGCACTGCTCGGTGTTGAACACGCACTGCTCGGTGTTGAACACGCACTGCTCGGTGTTGAACACGCACTGCTCGGTGTTGTACTGGTCATTGAGGTGAACATCTTATGGGGCTTTTCAGAATCCAGCACAACACCCTGTGTGTGTTTTTTTTTTTTTTTTAAACCCTCCCCGCTGTGCAGCTACAGGCCTCATGACCATGACATATTTCTAAATTATTGTATTTATTAAAAAAAAATTTATAACTTATTTTCAAAGTTATTTTTAAAATTAAAAATGAGTTAGAAGTGTAAAACGAGGGCAGCGTGTCACTGGAGTGAGAGTTTAACTCTGATGTGAAAAGCTTTGGAAAATGAAACTGGTCTTGATGTCTGGTGTGGCTTGTCTTTAAGAGCGTTTGCTGACATGCTGGCTCCGCCCCCTGCAGGTTGCTGTATAACTGGTCGATGGCATTGCCGTGTAACATGGTGCTGAAGAAGGCTGTGGACAGTCTGCTGTGCTCCATGTGCCATATCCACCCCAGCTACTTCTCCATGCTCATGTCCTGGATGGGCCTGAGCGCTCCCGCCATGACGGACGACGGGAAGAAGCAGCACGAGCTCAACAGCGCCACGTCTCTGACCGACGACTCCAAACTCCTTCCTCCCGTTCCCATTTCTCTCACCGAGTGCCAGCTAGCGACATTAGCCTCGGCGTCTCAGTCCCCCGGCGCCATCCAGCAGCTTCTCGACTCGGGGCTTCCTGCACTGCTCGTGCGCAGCCTGGCGAATTTCTGCTGCCAGCTCCTCGCCCACGCCGACCTCCCCATGCCTGCGTGGCACTCCGATCGCCGCCATCACAACCACACGTCCTCAGCACCGTCGCTCTCGCCGGATTTAGCAGCTCCGGTTCTGCGGTTCCTCACTGAGGTTGGGAACAGCCACGCCATGAAGGACTGGCTGGGAGGACCTGACGTCAATCCGCTCTGGACCTCGCTGCTCTTCCTGCTCTGCCATTCCAGCGCTAGTGGCACGGCCAACGGAGCCAATGCCCACCACGCTATGGGGACGAGATCCTATTCGCTGGCCTCCCATGGGGGGCGGGGCAACAGTCTCAGCACGCAACAGCGGACGGCTATAGAGAACGCCACGGTGGCATTTTTCCTGCAGTGTATCTCCTGCCATCCCAGCAATCAGAGACTCATGGCTCAGGTGGGTGCGGTGGGGGTGGGGGATGTGTGTGTGTGTGTGTGTGTGTGTGTAAGATGTTGCATGAAATGTTCCTTTGACAAAATCCAGTTGGGTCTATATTGAGGAAGTGAATGCATTTCTGAACCAGCTCTTCAGCACCCTCTGCTGGTGAAATCTCCATTCTGCATCATTCCACAGCTGTGCTTAAAGCAAAATCATTTATTATTACATCACTGTTCATTTTAATCAGAGCTTACAGAGACGCAGACGCTCTTTAAAGTGTTCATCTGTTGTGCTATTTTGTGGGGTCAAGTGAATCCGAGAGTTATCAAAGCCTTTATGGTGAAATAAAAATGTTCGATATTTATTCTGTATGTATTTGTGTGCGTGCGCGCTCCTGATGGTAGAATAAGCCACAAAGAGCCAGTCATGCTTTTTATTTTATTTATTTATTTATTTATTTATTTTTCTTTTAAATACCGTGATGTACAGTGAAAATGCCAGGATCTTAAAAAAAAAATTATGTAAATTTTTGCTCATGAAACCCAGTACAAAGTTCAAAGTAATGTGTGTAAAGTGAAAATATAATGTGTATCGTGTGTGTGTGTGTGTGTGTGTGTGTGTGTGTGTGTGTGTGTACAGTGTAGAATGTTCAAAATGTCCATCATGTTAATTTTAATATTTTAGAAATAGTGTGTCCTTAAACCCTTAAAGAACTTTTTTTTTTTTTTTTTTAAATGTAGCAATATGCTAAATGTAAAACTCGGGTTCTAGGTGTAGTTTATGGTCTGTATTGTGTGTGTGTGTGTGTGTGTGTGTGTGTGTGTAGTAGATATGGTGTTTTGTGTGTAGTATACATAGTGTGTGTGGTGTACATTACCAAAAACATCTCCTGTTTTTCACATCGGTGTGCTATAAACAAGGTTCTTTTGGGTTCCTGCAGGTTCTGTGTGAGCTGTTCCAGTCGGCTCCGCAGAGAGGGAACGTTCCCGTGTCTGGGAATATCTCTGGATTCATACGCAGACTCTTCCTGCAGCTCATGCTAGAGGATGAGAAGGTTACGGTCTTCCTGCAGTCTCCCTGTCCGGTGAGTGCACACTAACACCAGTGTGCAGAGATTACACACTTCCACTCACTGGGGGGTAAAACATGGACACTAACTGTACGGGGGGGCAAATACTTCCACTCACTGTATGCGGGGCAAGCGACCAGGGACACGAACTGATCAAAGGACAAACAGAGTGAGGCAGAGACTGAAACAGAGACAGAAGGAGACAGTGAGGGCGACGGAGGAAGACGGATGGCGAGAGAAAGAGATGGACAAGCAGGGGAGGGGGGAGGGGGGGAGCTGATGCCTTTAGATCTCCAGTTTGCTCAGTGCTGAACTGGGGGCTGTAAACTTCCATTACTGAGCTTCATTATCCTCAGCTCCAGGCCAGAGCTCAACATTTCAACATCACACACACAATCTTTTGTGATTGTGTGTGTGTGTGCGTGTCAGTCAGGGGCTTAGCCAGGATTGGGAAGGTTGGGAGCGTTTTTCTGAAAGTAGGGAGTGTAGCTTGGCAGGGGGGATTTTGAACATTTTTAAAACTGAATCTTTTTTGGTTCAGTCTGTGACTTCTGGAGCTGCAGCTGAGCCTTAAAAAGAAATGAAAGCATTAATTTTAAGTGTGAATTATATTTTATTAGGTATTTTAACACGCATTTTATTTACTAACTTAATGTTATAACAGTTTTTAAATTTAGTTTCTTGTTTATTAACCAGAACTTTCCAAATCACTGTAATTATCAATAAAATCTTCTACAAATTCCTGCAATAAAAGCAGAAACCTGAAATAATTTCTAGTGCACTTAAGACAAAAAACAAAATGTACATTGCTGCAATCAAGTTGAATTGAATACAGAATACAGCTTTACTATAAACCACAGAGATAACAAACGAGATTCAGCTGACTCTGAAGATTAATATTATGAAACATATACGACTGAAAATAATAGAAACCTTTAACAAGTTTTGATTTTACAAAATATACATCATGCAAACGTTACATCACAAAATGTTCGGAATCATTTTGATTCTGTTAAAAAGTGCAATAAACAGGAGTTAAAAATAAGTGCAATTAAGTTACAAATGAAAGGAAATTTCCCTTTAGTTACTTGAAATGTGAATACTGTAAACAATACAAAAAAATTCAATAATAATGGTAGTTTATGAAAGCACTATTTAAGATGATGTACAACCCCGATTCCAAAAAAGTTGGGACAAAGTACAAATTGTAAATAAAAACGGAATGGAATAATTTACAAATCTCAAAAACTGATATTGTATTCACAGTAGAACATAGACAACATATCAAATGTCGAAAGTGAGACATTTTGAAATTTCGTGCCAAATATTGGCTCATTTGAAATTTCATGACAGCAACACATCTCAAAAAAGTTGGGACAGGGGCAATAAGAGGCTGGAAAAGTTAAAGGGACAAAAAAGGTACAGCTGGAGGACCAAACTGCAACTCATTAGGTCAATTGGCAATAGGTCATTAACATGACTGGGTATAAAAAGAGCATCTTGGAGTGGCAGCGGCTCTCAGAAGTAAAGATGGGAAGAGGATCACCAATCCCCCTAATTCTGCACCGACAAATAGTGGAGCAATATCAGAAAGGAGTTCGACAGTGTAAAATTGCAAAGAGTTTGAACATATCATCATCTACAGTGCATAATATCATCAAAAGATTCAGAGAATCTGGAAGAATCTCTGTGCGTAAGGGTCAAGGCCGGAAAACCATACTGGGTGCCCGTGATCTTCGGGCCCTTAGACGGCACTGCATCACATACAGGCATGCTTCTGTATTGGAAATCACACAATGGGCTCAGGAATATTTCCAGAGAACATTATCTGTGAACACAATTCACCGTGCCATCCGCCGTTGCCAGCTAAAACTCTATAGTTCAAAGAAGCCGCCGTATCTAAACATGATCCAGAAGCGCAGACGTCTTCTCTGGGCCAAGGCTCATTTAAAATGGACTGTGGCAAAGTGGAAAACTGTTCTGTGGTCAGACGAATCAAAATTTGAAGTTCTTTATGGAAATCAGGGACGCCGTGTCATTCGGACTAAAGAGGAGAAGGACGACCCGAGTTGTTATCGGCGCTCAGTTCAGAAGCCTGCATCTCTGATGGTATGGGGTTGCATTAGTGCGTGTGGCATGGGCAGCTTACACATCTGGAAAGACACCATCAATGCTGAAAGGTATATCCAGGTTCTAGAGCAACATATGCTCCCATCCAGACGACGTCTCTTTCAGGGAAGACCTTGCATTTTCCAACATGACAATGCCAAACCACATACTGCATCAATTACAGCATCATGGCTGCGTAGAAGAAGGGTCCGGGTACTGAACTGGCCAGCCTGCAGTCCACATCTTTCACCCATAGAAAACATTTGGCACATCATAAAACGGAAGATACGAGAAAAAAGACCTAAGACAGTTGAGCAACTAGAATCCTACATTAGACAAGAATGGGTTAACATTCCTCTCCCTAAACTTGAGCAACTTGTCTCCTCAGTCCCCAGACGTTTACAGACTGTTGTAAAGAGAAAAGGGGATGTCTCACAGTGGGAAACATGGCCTTGTCCCAACTTTTTTGAGATGTGTTGTTGTCATGAAATTTAAAATCACCTAATTTTTCTCTTTAAATGATACATTTTCTCAGTTTAAACATTTGATATGTCATCTATGTTCTATTCTGAATAAAATACGGAATTTTGAAACTTCCACATCATTGCATTCCGTTTTTATTTACAATTTGTACTTTGTCCCAACTTTTTTGGAATCGGGGTTGTAAATCTTGGCGAAAGAGAAACCAATCGAAACCAAAAGAGTGAAAGTGATCATGCCGTTACCATGGGAACAGTCTTTTCTGAATGCGTAAGTGGGCTCTGAGCGCGCCGAGTCCAGTGTGACTGAGGAAGGGACAAGTTTCATGTTTCATCTAATTTAGGTCATTTAAAAAACTGTTATTATTTGTCAGTGGGCACAGAGGAAAGTGTAAAGTATCTGTCAATATGTTTATCAGGTGTGTCTTTTTTTTTTTTTTTTTTTTAATATCTCTTGAAGATATTTATCTAAATGCATGACCTACTCATTCTAAACCTGCCGAGCTTCGCCGGAGAGGCTCGCAAAACTCGTAGCGTTTTGCTTCCATTCAAGCCTCGTTTCAAAGTCTGATCAATAAGAGCGCTACATTTTTGGCAGTAAATTTGACTTTCTTGATTTAACGACCATATATGGAAAGCACGCGCCCTGGGAAACTGCTGATCATCGACAAAAATGTCCACAGAAATGCACAAAATTACTTCACAAAACAACAAAATTTCACAAAATTTTGGTTCACACGGGTTAGTGTAAAATTTATAGGCCATGTTTGGGGCTTTATGGCCGTGTGTTTGGGAATGGGCAGCGGAAAAGATGGCTGCACGGCTCACCTATGGGTTGGTGGGTGTTTTTTTAGTCCAAAATAATTTTGTTCCAAATCCTTTCCTTTTTTCCACAGAATCTTTTCCAGAGCATTCCCAGTCTGTCCAGTAGAGGGCAGAACCCCAGT